>NC_056443.1:4891595-5191595 GCF_018296145.1 Oncorhynchus tshawytscha | reverse complement strand
CTTAGCAACAGTTTAGTTCCACGCCCTCACTATCAGTGTGTGAACTCTAACAATGTAACCATGGCAACGTCTCATGTCAAGTGGCTTGTCTGCCGATTTGTGTACATACAGAGTTGCATAACCACTGACTGAGCAGAGTAGCCAGCAGCAGTTTAGAATCACATGGACTGCATGAATCTTGAAATGGAACCTATGCAGACAGCAGTGCATGGGGCCCTCACTGCAGTTCCATCCAAAGCAGCACCAGTTACATTAGCACATTACATAATTGTTCCAGCCCCAACCTTTGAGATTCTCAGCTGTGGCAGAGGTGTTGATTTTTTTGTTGTTGCTTGAATTCAATCTCTTGATTCAATTTGGAAAATGTACTTGTGGACCTGATTCTGAAGGTCTGGCCTTGTAAAGTGTTGTCTTCACCCAGATCCTATTGCTGAAATATTATGTTCTGGAACATTTCTTTCACCAGTCATGCGGCACTCTGTCTTTAAAAAATAATAATATATTCTTAAGGCTGTAAACTCACTTACCCTGTGGAGGGAAGCGGAGAGTGTTTTGGGTTACCACGGATCACCTGATCCGTAGTGAGTGTTGGTGTGTGTCAGGACCTGAAAGCGCTGCCCAATTAGGGCTAGATTAAGTTGATTTGGGTTGAAACTAGCTGTGTGACTTTTGATGACGAGAGCACCATGTTCCTCTCATTACAAGGGACATTTGTCGTTGCTCACCTCGGAAGATAATCAAAGGAACACAAAACAAGATGGAATACTTTCAGTCAGTTCTTTTCCCCATACTAAGGCCCAGAAGATAAAGAAACTGCATTTGCATTGTTCTTTTAGACATCATTCTCTACTTGATACCTTTTCCTCTAGATGTCACTCAAACAATGTCACTCTGAGCCGGGTTGCTCTTCGAGGGTGTCTATTCCTAGCCCTTAACCAAAGTTGGAGGGGGCCTGTTTGGCAGTGGACTGGGTATGGAGGGGCAGCGTGAACATGGCACTGTTTGGTTTTTGGGGGAGGGGACTCTTAAAGTGAAATGCCCCACTTCCTTTGAAACCATTCCGCGGAATGGTCTGAAACGGCTGCCTCTGGTGTTGGGCCCTGTCAACAGACATTAAATATTTGGTCGTTTTTGGAGGGCTTTTTAAGATCCACATTTCATTGGTGGTTGAGGGGAGTTTAGCTGTTACTATGTAAAGCTCTTGAAGTACCTCTGGTAGAAAGGCATTATAGAAATCTATAAGAAAAATATTTCAACCACCCCCTTTGTTGTATCTTAAATTTTGCCTTTCTAATTTACCTGCCCAAAGGCAGCGATTCATGAGTTTTAATAATGCACATAGAACCATTAAAGTTCCTCAATTATTTAAAGTATGGAATTAAGGCAATCTGACTTGTGTTACTTTGTCTATGCGTTCAGTCTGTCTTGTAGAAAGGTTATTGGCTAATACGGTTGGATGTATTCATAACCGTAGCAGTCGATTGCTTGTCAGTTTTTATGGACACAAGTGCATTAATAAAATATTATAATTCAAGCGTTGCGGGTCACCCAACCCAATGTTGATTCAACGTTGCCTCTGACTCCATCATCATCATAACCGTCACGGGCCTCTAGCCTGTAACAACTGTAATATTAGAAAAGCTCACAGAACTTGCACATTCTACCTGTTTATAATTGGTAGGTCTTGCTCTGTCAGGCGGGCTCCGTCTTAAGTTTTCATTGAAGTGTTTCCGCAACCTATAATCAAGTGCAGGAAGTCCTTGTGTCGTTGCTCTCGACTGTTTCACAACACATCAGGTAGTCTTCTGATCATGACACGTCGGCATGGCTTCCTTACATTAGAAAGCAGACAACTTCCATGCCTGTTCAACTCCAGATTTTCGTGGGTAGTTTTTCCAATGTTACCTCAACTAAAACATGTAAAAAAGAAACACATGAACACTCACATTTTCTTGACGTATTGATACCCAATTTCTTGATGCTTTAATTATGAAAGTGCTCTAGTGGTTGGAACTGTCTGAAGTATTTAAGACAAGCGTCACCGCAGGTTGAAACTGGTTCACCTGGGGTTGTAGATAGAATTCCTCAGCAGCGGTGTAAACTCAACCTTCTTTTGCCACGTATGTGCTCAGACAGACATGACAGCCAAGAAGCCTGTGGAGATGGACTTGACCTGTCACACACTAGCAACCGGTAGGCTAGGTGCTCCGCGGATATCGGCCATGATCAAAACGAGATAATAAAACTGGTGACTGCTATCAATTTCATTTTTGAAACTACAAGCTGCCATTCATCCACACCTGTGTACTACCCTCTCCCTCAAGTACATTTGATGTCACTGTGCATTCCTGTACATGCAAACTATTTCTCATGCGAGCGAGAAGCTATAGATCTCTCACTATGTCGTCAGGGCTCCTCTGGTCTCTGAGAAATAGTCCCGGCACATAGACCCGTTGACGACATCTGTGTAAGGTAAACTGGGATGAGAAGCTGGCAAGGGCTCTCTTTCTCTCCTCCCCCGCTGCCCCACATCTCCGGTCACACTTGGGCTTTAGCATAGTATTGAGCTGCTGCAAAATTTTAGTGGGATGACTTCAGCAGCTTGTCTGTTTTTATTCACCCTTTATTCACCCTCTAGTTTGGTCTTCAAACCATCCCAGGGTTCTTTGCATTCCAGCAGTCATATGCCTCACTGAGTGTAGGTTTATAAGGTGTTTGAACCGAAAACACCTGGAAGCTGAGGACTGAGTTCCTCTGTCTTGTGCAGCAAGGAGGACAATTAAGGCCAGTCTGTTTTGTTGTCCTGGGAGGGAGAAGTTACATTCTTTCAATGGCCTCATCTTTCCAGCCAGTGAAATTGGTGCACCAGAAACTACTGACAGGTACAGGTGTCACATTTAAAACAGAATTCTGCGTTTTCATGCAAAAAAGAACGTATATGAAATGCATTGCTGCATTTTGTAAACGCATATCTGAAATGCTTATTATTGTAATTTCAGCTTGGCATCAGACTAATTTAGTGCTTCAGTTGCACTTCTCCACTCAAATGCCTGTTTATGAATTCTCATCAATCAGCAGACAGCACTCTGTGTAGATACTTTCTCTGGAAAAATGCAAGATTAACTTCAAGAAAATCGTTAGGAATTGTAACTGGCTACGTTCTTTCTATGATAAACATTAGAAATATGATGGTCGTTTTTTAAAATTTATCGTAAGCAACATAAAACGCAAGTGAAATTGTTTAAAATCAGGTTGGTCTGTATTTGGAAAATGCAAACATCTGAACTCGAACGTGATCCCTGGGGTAAAGCCCTGATTTTCAGCCTAGGTGAAGGACCATAAGATGTAGGCCTAGACCACCCTAGAGTATGAGTGAAGGACCAACCGCCTACTAGACATGATGGGCATCACACCCCTATGTGGTTTCAAAGTGGGCTACTTGCCTTTCTTATAGTCAACCCAGTACACAACAGTCAGTACACAAGTCTTTAGCAACCTTTGTACAGGCTAACCAGTCTGCCTCTTCCCCTCAGCCTGTGAGGGATCTAGTTTTGTACTGAGCCACCACCAGCCTTGTGACTTTGCCAGTGAAACTGCTGTGTGCTGTTGTGCAGACAGGGGCCTTTTAATTATAGTCTGTGGTGTGTGTGTTGTGTATTTGACTGCAGAGTAGAAGCCGTGTCAGTGAATCGAGCTGGGTGTCTGTGTTTGGCTTGTGAGTTTTGATGGCTGCAGGCATTGGACATCATTCAAAACCACTGATTTATTTAGTATCTCCAGGTACAGTAATTTAGTGGTGCCATTAACACCGCTGAACAGACCAGAGTAGGAAACTATTCAGAGCAGGAATATACTAGAAGGTAAATGTACTTTTATTTTCACCCTTGTGCCTTTAAAAAAAAAAAAATCTGTGGACATTTTGTGTCAATTTCACCATTTGCATATTTTTCACTGTTCATTTCCTAAAATTGTAGACTTGACATTTTGTAGATTGTGAATATTGTCTGGTCCTTAAGTCTAATTGAGCTCCTATTCCAGATGTCAGCCTTCCAAATTAATAATTAAATGAACCAGAATTAAGCACACTGCCCTACTGTACATGTGCCTGTCTGGGGAAAGGAGGCTACAGTCGGAAGCACAGCAACGTCAATCAAGAAGTATAACCTTTTCAACCCAAATAAGTGAACTCTTTCTTTCACGAGCAATGAGCCGTTTAGCATACATTTACAAAATAAGTATAACTCTTGGTGTACCAGTAATTTTGGTTCAATTTAGTGTCCTCGGACCACACTTGAGATTCATGTGAGCCTTCCAATGTAGTTGACATTTTCTGAAGCTCAGGGAGATTAGGTGTGCCTTCGGAAATCCCAACGCCCTAGTCTCCACCAGAGCTTTTGTCTCTGCTCAGGACTCCTCATGTGGATTTTCATTGGCTAATTAAAGGTGTGCCCTGCTATCGTTGTCTGTTTTGAGAGGGCAGGAGGACTGACAGGAATGTTTATCCTCTTCCTAAATGAGGGGAATAGGATGTAGTGGGGGATGGGGGTGTTGGAGAGACCTTTCAGGCAGAGGAACAGGAAGTATTTGTTTATTTTTCTCATTTCCTCGTTGAGGCTCCACAAGTGAGCACGGCTTCATCTACTAACTCCTACTTCATCTACTAACCCCCCCATTTCCCAGCATTCGCCCCACCATCACAGAACACACCCAGCTCCTCTCCTACTTGAACGCCCAGTCTGCACTATATGCCCCTCTTACATTGGTGAGCCAAGACAACCCTCCTAATTGTGTAAACTGTTTCCTCATCGAGTACTGTGTGGCTTAGCTCTTTAAGGAAATCACACTCTGATGCTTATTTGTGTCTTGACTTGTTTCTTCCCAAGAGTAGCCTTTTGGTAATATCAGGAACAAAAGAGATAATGTGTGAGCTAGGCCTAAGAAAGACAATATAATGTGCACAGTCCTATGTGAGACATTGAGTTCAGATCATGTGTGGCGGTGTTGACGGTGGCACTGTGCAGGGGACAACGGCTGGAGCCTTTATTCCAAAGGCTATGGAGGTAATCCATATTTTTCAACCGTAATGGCTATGGATTGTTTGAATGCCTGGCGGGCAGACACAAGCATACACACTGTCCCTTTAACCTCTGGAGTTCAGGCAGTGCTTGCCTGGAGAATGACATGAACAACAGGCCTCATCAGCATTTTCTGCTCATGGCTGTAGGTTAACCCACATAATGCACGGTATTAAGGGAGATTGTGCTACACACACACACTCGTGTTACTGTGGCCGTCTGACCTCGTTGTCCCCTCATGCCCCCTCTCTCCTTGGACCACTGACAGTAACAGCTCATGGAAACAAACTTGCCTCTCAAGCAGGGCTATTGTTTTGGCTGCAGAGCGTAAGCTGAAATGTATAGTTACAATCTCCCTGGACTTTTTCCCCCTCTGCTTCAATCCTGGCCTTTTTCCATGGGAATCCCAGAGCCATATATGGTCGTTCTCAGCAGCAGTGGAGGCAGAGTTCTGTGTAGCCAGGTTACGGCTCCCAACAGGGCTCATCTAGTGGAGGAACCCAGCTGGCCGCCCTGCAGCGCTCCCCCCTTCCCCTGGCCTCTGCAGTAGCTTTGTGCTTTTAAACCCCTCACATTCGCTCACTTGCGCCCTCTTTTTAATTTACACACACACACACACACACACAGGCGGTAAGAAGAAATTCCTTTTGTGGAAGTGGCTGCGTGCCTCTGATCCGGTGACATAGCCCAGTAGGTGTGGCCAAAGCGTCACTCCTTGAAGCCCTGAGCCCCGGAGTATTACTTATCTGGGAAGTTCTCCACTGCTATGCTAGACTGTGGCTTGGCTGCAGCTATGCTAGGTGGCTGCGGAAAGGAAGCAAAGTTGCGAGGGAGAGAAAGGGGCCCATGTTGGTCTCCAGGAGAACCTTTGTCTCCATACTATTGCTTTATAAGGGAATAAATGGGTATTTTCCAAAAAGAAAACGAGCTCCACTGTGGATGCCCTATCTCCTGTTAATCCTTTAATTTGCTGACTCAAAAAGCCAGCAGGCATATTTGGGTTGTACATGTGATATTTTAAAGCCAGGCCCATGGATGTTTTGCTTTTTCTGACAGCTACTCAAATGTTCCTCTCTCTGCTCTCGATTACCAGTTTTGTTTTCTCTAAAGGCCAGTGATGCTTATCTGAAACACATGAAACACATGAGCAGATGGTTGACAAAATGATAGAATGGTGATAGTTGTTACAGAAAAAATACAACCGTAATACTTTTTTTTATGGTGTTGATATTGTGACCAATAATGCTGTCATTTAGATTTGATGAATTCATGTTTTCAAAGAGCTCCAAGTACTTGGTGGCTGTGCTGGTGCTTTGATCCCACTGGAGAGTGACTCGGGCCTCGCTCAGTCATTATGGGTTTAAACAGCTGCTCAGTGACCACACTGTTCTCCACTCATGGCACACAGTGTTTTTGTTTATGATTGTCATCTGTTCTGAGCTGGTTCCTGTGCTAAAACAAAAGTTTCTAAAACCAGCACTGGCTGTGCCATATTTGAACACCATTACCTAGGGCCCTGGATGTTTCCTGATCAGGAGCCCACTATATAACCTACAGCTAGGGCCCAGATATGATCCTGGTAATGTTACATTTGCTTTATAGTCATTTAGCAGATGCTCTTGTCCATAGTGACTTGAAGTAGTGAGGGCATACATTTTTGTACTGGTGAACCCACAACACTAGCGTTGCAAGTGCAATGCTCTACCAACTGAGCCACACTGGTACAAGTCACGCTGTTGGGAATTACCCAGGGTCCTAGCCATGGCTACTAGCAGTTGGAATGACCTGCTGGAGGCCCGTCTGCTTGGTGGGTTTGAGACCAGGGTTTCCGTTAGCTGGGAATAGCCGGCCATTGTCCGATTTTATTGAAAATAACTGAAAGCCGACGTTAAATACAATTTTGCCGGCCAATTGTCTGTGCGAAGTAGTCCCACTGCAAACTAACCACTTTTAGCCTATTCATTGATGGAAATACCAGTCTAAAAGTGAATATATTTTGACTGGTCATGCTTATCGGTCTGTAGGTTAATTTAGTGGAATTATCACATGCGTTCAGCATACAGAGCCTTTGAGTGGAAAATCTGTCAGACCAGCAGCATATTTTGGGCTTTCAAGACAACTTGAACTTAGGCCAAATCATGGTCAAATCATGTCAGTGATCTTCAGGTGGGAAAGTCTGAGTGCTAGAAAGAGGCCTGAGTTTCCGAGTTGGATATCCGTTAAAAAATAATTTATACCCCCCCCGTTGTCTTGAATGCACTGAAGTCGGAAGTCAGGTTTCATATTTCCCAGTTCTGATGAAGCGTTCAAAAGAACGTCACACGCCACTTTGCAGTGAGCTGGTGGCCATATGCATTATGAAAACACATAGTAAATTGTTTTAAAACTGAATGTTTTAACACATATGAGGCAACTTGCTTCAAATTAAACTATTAGATCTCCTCTTTCTAAATCTAACGGATACTTTCATCTGTCACATGAATCCGCTCGCATGTGCAGTGCCCTTTTCACAAGTGTTTTCCAACTAATTGCAATATGGAATGAACATTCGCACAGCCTACTGAATTGTGTACATTGCTGTGCCTATAATGTAAAGAAATAAGTTAATCAACATTTTGAATCTAAACCTTCAGATCTGTTGCATCAGGCTTGTTGCTTTAACATTTCATTTTTTTATTTTTATGTCTAGACCTACTGGTTGTGTGGATTTCTTGTTCCAGAGTAGGCCATTTCTTTTAGTTGCCCATCGGAGGGCCCTGCCAGAGGAAATGGGGGTCCTCAAGTGTCTTCTCCTTGATGTGGAGTGCTGCTAAAGTTAGCATGGAGCGCTCTGCACAATGACCCCCAACTGTATCAGTAGGAAGTACAGTGCCTTTTAAAGTATGGAAAAAGCCCTCTGTCCTTTTTCTGAACTGTACTATGGGTGGGAGATGGGGTTTGGAATCTGTCAGGTTCATTATGTTGTATGACAGGTTTTTATATTGTGTGACTCCATTGTATAATAGATTGGAGAACCTGTATACACAGGCTTGGATACTTTGTGTACATGCATGATCTTTTTGGGTAAATACTCTTGGTTGACGCATAATGGCTATTCACATTTGAATCAGGTGGAAGTCTTTGATGTTCCCTTGACTGTAAAAGTGTATCTAAATTGGATTGTGTTCATACAGCAAAGTCTTCTGACTAATGCAACGTCTGGCTATATGGATGACACACGCCATTAGCAAGAAGTTGTATTTTTTTGAGGAGGAGGGGGGGGGTGTTTGGTTTGTGGGTTCTTCCACAGAAATGGCTACAAGGTTAGCCACCCTGAAGTTTGAGTTCTCTTAATGTAGGCTGTCACCATTCTATTTGTTGTATCCATTTAAGCTAACCTATTATGGTTAATGGTGACCTATGCTTTCAACTTGTCCATTTAATATACTCTGCGTTTCTGGAGGTGAGCACTGGTACCTTGCTGAGAGGTCTAAGCAACAGAGAATGGTGTTTCTATCCTTTGACCATAACCAGTCATGAGAACAGCGGTGGGGTGACCCAAAACTTGGAACGTCCAAAAAGAGAAGGAACCCTTCTCTCCCCCTGTTCTCAAGATTAGCTTTTGATCTTGTACTTGCGAGGTCTGCTCTGTGCGCTGCCTTGGGGGCTCTCTGAGCAACCCCAGTGTGCTTTAAATTAACTATTTTCTCTCTTTATTTATGTTTCTTACAAATGCCCGACAAGACTGAACTCTCGTCCTCTTTTGGGCTTGGTTGCTATGGCAATGGCCCAGGCTCTCTTGGGGCGGGGAGGACGTCATTGGCGCATTTTCTTGTTGTTCTCTGAGAACGGCTTTGCCCGTCTCCGCCCGCTAGCCAGGGCCCTTTAAATCCTCTATTTTTTAGCATTAGGCTGGTGCATGTGGACACTGTATTCTTTCTGCTCATAATGTTTCCATATTTATCCCTGCTGCTCGTGGTGGGTTGATTTAAGTTAATCTATAGATAGTGCCCTGTAATTAGCCCCATATGGGTGCCCTAAATTGAAGAGAATGTGTGAGGCGCAAAGGGCACTGCTTCATTGCCTTGCGGTTGGAGTCTCTACTGCTGGGGGCCAGTCGCTCATTGTAGCCTGAGCTTGTGAACACAGTCAGCATGGAGGCTACTTTCAAGCGTCTCTTCCAGCAGACGAGGTTGGTTCTGTCATGTGTATCTTACCCATTCTACCTGTTGATTCCCTCTTCACTTCCAACTCTTCTCCATTTAAACCACGATTGACAAGGCTAGGACAGATGCCCGCTGATTTGATTTCCTGCTGTCAGCACATGGACGGCTAGCTAGCAGGACCATGATGTGGAGGCATTTGGCTGTGCTAACATTGTGGTTTACAGTGTGAACCCAGTGTTTTCTATGGGTCAGGTTTCACTGGGGTGCTTAGGCTCTGCTCTCAGACTACAGGAGACAGACGCTACCTCCCACCCTCGGTGCTCTTTTGTGAAGTGTGCACTCATAGCCACAGTCACTTCCTGGCACATGCCGGCTGATGCTCCACTGAAGGGAATGGGTAATTGCATGTACACACACACACACACCCAATAAACATGCGCAGGTTTGATTTAGGAGTACTTTTCAGTGTTTGAAAAGAGCATCGGTTACAACAGTCCAGTGTTGTAGTGTTAGCATCTTATTCACTGGCGGGAACTTTAAACACTAAGTGTTCTGTCACTTAGCAGCACTGAGATTGAGGTTTAACTAGCCTGCACTGAGGTAAATTCCCACAGTTTCTTTAATCACAAGCAGACCTGGTAAGAGTTGATCCACTATTCTAAACTATTCCAGTAGCTGCCTTTTAACTTTTAATTCAAATGTAGAGATTCATAAGAAGGTTAGAGCTGTGTATCTTATAGAAATGCAAAAAATATTGCAACTGTTAAGGATTACATCTTGATTTACTTATTTAAACAAACTGCCAGGATCACTTGCTAGTTGTTCAGTAACGCAGAAAGTGCATCATTACCTGACCCAGTGCTGGACGTCATGAGATGACGACTACTTTACTATTCTCCATGGTTGAACCATTTTAATGGATAAACAGGCTGTTTTCAGAGGGAGAGGCACGTACATTTAAACCTGCAATATGTAACCTGGGCTAACTGACCAAATTCACAGAAATGTCGGTTATAGATCTGCCATTCTCATTTGAATGCAAGTCTAAGAAGCAGTAGATCTGTTCTTTGTGCTATTTCTATGCTTCAAACAGCTGGAAATACAATATTTTTGGGGGGGGTTATGGAAAATCTATTTCACAGCGGTTTAGATGGTACAATGATTCTCTACACTAGCTTGTTTTGTCACAAACTGAAATTAGGGGAACTAGTGGAATGTTAGCAACCAGGAAATGGCAGAGTGATTTCTCCATAATGCATCTTTAACTCTATTGACCAATGAAGTGGGGAATCCTGTCCTACTGTGAGTCATTGATTAATTTACTAATGCTCTGTCAGTGTTTACTTCCCAGAACCCATCTCTTTCTCCATTAGAGTAGGGCATTCCCAGAAAGGCCACCTTGCCTGTAGGCTAAAGCACCTGCTATGGAGGGAGGGGGTGGTGTGTGTGTGTCCCACCCTTTCTCTCTCTCCCCCCTCTCTCTCTCTCTCTCGTGTGTGTGGGGAGGAATTTCACCTAGGCCGGAGGGGGACGTGCCAAGGTGCAGTTTGCTGAGATGGGATGCCATTTTTCCCGGCGCGTACTGCTTGCCAGGCCTTGCCCTGACTTTGGAGTTCTCATCTGCAGTGACGGCGTGGGGAGGGAGGCAGCCCTGGTTTCAGGGCTAGGGGTGATCCATCCCTTTATAGTTAGCCTCACAATGTAAAACAATTTGACAAAACCGGTGCGTTCACTAGTTTTATTGACAAATGTCAATCTTGACATCACTGCTGAAAAGGCTAGTATTGTCTTTGTGTGCAGAACAGGCCTGTCGGTCAGCTAGGTGTGAGGTGGGCTTTACTCACAATGTCTCCTGTTATTACCTACATTAATAGTCAGATTAGCTCCATCTCTCTCCCCATAGTGTGTTTAGCCATCAAATAGAGATGGCTTTGTCTGCCTTGTTCGGCTTTAACCACCGAAACGCTGCTGAAATCCCCCGTCAGTAAAAAGCTGGTTCAACCCATTCCCAGTATGGCTCCCGTTGCATTTCTCAGCAGCTCCTCTATTGGTCAAGGAATGCCCCCCCACACACACTTTAAACAGTGGTAGTGTCCCTCCTGTGTCAGTGGGTGTCTCTCGCAGGCCACTGAGCGATGCCTGGCTGCCCCACTCTGTCTCTGAGCGGTGACAGTGGTGCAGACAGTTCTGCCAGTTTCCCCACAGCTCTGCCAAAGGATGACACTCACCATCTTTTTAAAATTTTATTTTCTGTCCTCCTCGTCCTGTCCCCCTGGCTGTCCCCCTCGTCCTGTCCCCCTGGCTGCCATGCTACTCATTCCTGCGATGTTGGCAGTAACTCTGGCACCTGTCGGCTACAAACAATTACAGCCATTAAGGGATTACATTGTTGGGCTCCTGCAGCCGGTGGGCTGGACCTCCTGTAGGGGAGCAGCAGGAACCGGCAGTGAGTTCTCCTTAAGGGGTATGGGAGCAGTCAGACACGACAGAGGGGGAAATGGTGAAGAGTTGTACACAAATCAACTGACCTAAATCGTTACTACCTTAAATGCCTATTATCAGTCACCTGCAGGTATGAGTCTTCAGACGGTGCAGAACACCGGTCTAGCTGTTTGTATACCATCTACATTTAGCTACATTATTTTGGTTTCAGCATTTAGCAGACACTCTCTCTTATCAAGAATGACTACAATGTGTGTGATTCTAAGGGAATTTGACAGAGGTGACTGAACTCTTGACAGACGGACATAACGTCATCTTGTCACTCAGCCAGAGTGTGGTTGTGAGCAGCTGCGTGGATTGCGCTCAGTGGCGCGCCGTCTCTCTGTCCACCCTGCAGCGAAGTCAGACGAGCCCAGCCAGCCAGTGAGTGAAAGGTGGAAACGCACCTGGATACACTCTTCTAAGCAGCTGCCTGAACAGCTTCTATCCTACGGCCACGTCTTACACACACACACATGGGAAATGTCCCCATGAGGGAGACTTGATGATTTCCGGTACCCGTGAAGATGGTAATACACACAACCCCCACGCAGACTCTTCTCCAGATCTGGCCATGTACAATGCTGTAAACCGACCAAATTTGGACAATGATTCCAGCCAGATAGCTGTGTGACGCAAACGTGAGTCCGGTGTGTTTAAAAAAAAATATATATATATATATTTTTTTTTTCTTCCCCTCACTGCTTTTGCCGTCATAGCAGCCCGAGGAGAGAGTGCGAAACATTAGGCAGCTTTTAGGAAGGGGGAAGCTTCAAGGTCGGAAAGTTATCAAGGGATCAAGGTTATGGAATGCAAAGCAGGGATTTCAACTCCAAGTCCTGGGTCCGAAAAGGGATCCCAGAGTAACGTTTAGCAGTAGTACTCATTCAGTCGAAATGCGAGTAGGGGGGGCCTTTCAGTCGAAATGCGAGTAGGGGGGGCCTTTCAGTCAATCCACTTACTGAGATCTGAAACTGTTGCCATCAGAAGTGAAAGGTTGTTTAACTAATTTTGTCCAGTTTTAATCCTGTCATTTCTGTGTACAATGTTTTGCCCAGCCTGCCTTTGTTTCTTTGACAGTCGCCTTGTTATCTGGCTGGCTTTGAAGCGAGTGACATTTTAACCCCTAGGTCGTCACTGAGGTCGCTCTGGAGCTAGCCCAGCAGCCCCTATTCCTCTGAACACAGTCTGAACTCCCTACAGCGCTCTCACTCTCCTTTCTCTCTGTCTCTCTACTACAACTATAGTTGGCCCTTGTCATCCCTTTTGCCTCTAGGCAGGGAACGCCCCAGCTAGTATATGCACACAGTTGCTGGCTCACTCCCACATGTCATTTATTGTGCTGTTATGGTTTGTCTTTGGATGCAACCTAAAATTAGCAGATTAGTCTTTACAGCCATGTTGTAGTGTCGTTGCTTAGGTCTAATGTTTTCCCTTCTCAGGTTTGCTCTTTGCCTCGATCAAGTCCTGGCATGTGTATTTGAAGGAAAAGAAAGCTCCTTTTGAATTTCTGACTTACCGGTTTCTTGTTCCTAGGATGCAACGGATTAGCCTATTCTTGGACTAAACACTATGGAGTCCAGGGTATAATGGCGAGTGTGTTTTGGGTAACTCCATGGTCTTTTCTGTCTAACCACATTTGACTGGAGTGACGTATCGGTCATGCTGTCTAGAGCGGCACATAAATCCATAGGTACAGCCGATGAATGGGACAGCCCAAAAGAGGAGTGAAACTTGCATATGAGCTGAACTTGCATATGAGCTGTCAGAGAACACCCAATTTTCCCCCATTCCAACAGCAATGGTACGCACTGAGGTATTCCAGACACCTCGGTATGTCCTGGCATTTTGGCCATGTTACCCCCCCGCCAACATTCCCCAATAATTTTCTGGAGAAATGAGGCTCCTCTTTTTAAAACGGGACGTGAGCCAGCTCCTACTGACACCACTACCTGTC
This sequence comes from Oncorhynchus tshawytscha, assembly GCF_018296145.1. Lineage (NCBI taxonomy): Eukaryota > Metazoa > Chordata > Actinopteri > Salmoniformes > Salmonidae > Oncorhynchus > Oncorhynchus tshawytscha. Next base: position 5,177,937 of record NC_056443.1, on the reverse strand, counting down.
AGCGGGGTCAACCGGGTGTACACACACAGGTGCTGCTAGCTGGTTCCTGACACTCTGAGGAAGGTATCACACACGAACATAAGCCTACCTGCATGTCTCTGAAAGCTCGCGGTTTTTCTCCTTTCGGGGGTCGTCGCGCTGAAGTATCTTCGTGTTAAATGTTTGACTTTTCTAACGTACTTACTATTTCTCTCTCCCGCCCTCCTTCAGGCATGCATAGATGACAACGTGGACATGGTGACGTTCCTGGTGGAACATGGGGCTGCCATCAACCAGCCCGACAATGAGGGCTGGATCCCCCTCCACGCCGCAGCCTCCTGTGGATACATGGACATAGCAGAGTAAGTACAGCTGCTGGGCCAGAGAGATGTCATGGCTGACGTGGCGAGGGTCCAGCTGGAGGCTGTTATGGACCTCTAGGGCAATGGCTGGTCTCTTACCCCTCCACACACACACATTACTGCATTGGGATAACCCCATTATGTACCAGCCCTTTCACATTGCCTGATGACTCGTCCTGAATTAAATTCTGCTGCTCTCATCGCTACATACATGATAGTATACATTCATTGTGGATAAGAAACGTCAGTTTGGCCGCAGCGACGTGTATGGCTAGCCAGGTAATTCACCTTGAGCAAACCCTTTAAAAAATTTTTTTTTTTTTACAATGGAGGCAATGACTCACAGGCACATCAAGAATCAATGGTTAGTTTTTATTTAGTGTTTATTTTGCATCGCCAAATGTTACAAGGCTATTCCCTGAGGCTTATGGCTGGTTGAACACGTACTTGTGCGAATGCCTTTACATTTGTGGAACATCCATTACCCCATCCTGTATAGATCATTTTGGTCATCCAATTAACGCTTTCTGTTCAATTATCTTAGACTGAAATGTAATGCTAATCAATTCATTCAGACCTGCCTACAATTTTCAGGGGGTCAGTTTTTTCAATGGTCTGTTTCTCCAAGGTGCATGATTACATGTTGATGTTGGCAACCGCCTATCAGATGGCCCCAACAACCTCGCACAAGTTCCTTGTGATGTAATCACTATAGAGAAATCGGGGGGTAACCACCGGCATCGGTCATTACTCCAGTTGCTTCCAGTCTTTCCTTTCATTGTCTTTTTGAGGTAAGAAGGCTTTTTAAAAGGGACAGAAACCGGGCCAGCAAGGAGGGAGATATCAGTAGACATTTTAAACAGGCTGAGAGCTGAAGGAGCCCACTTGCACTCATTGTGCTGTGACCTGTTTTACTTCTCTGTATTATATTACAGGAGCCTGGCATGAGCGTTATCACACCCTGTGCAGTCCTGCTGCCCAAGTTAGAGTAAAAGTATCCTATGCTACCAAGGTTATTAATTGACTGAAATTTAGCCTTTTATGGTGTTTCATCAGCTGCAATTGGTTGTTGTAATTCCAAGAGCTGCCTTGTGATGTCCTTTACACTTCCCTCTCACCCCTACGACAAATAAGTTAAAGCTGTCAAATGTTCAGTTAAATCATTTTCATACAGTGGGGAGTAACTTATTGTCCCTCTGCTGATCCCGTAGAGGTTAAAGTAATGGACTGTCGTTTCATTTTGCTCATTTGAACTGTTCAATGTAATGTAAATGGTCCAGGTGGCCATTTGATTAATTGTTCAGCAGTCTTATGCCTTAGCGGTAGGGTAGACGCTTCTAAGAAGCCTTTTGGACCTAGACTTGGTGCTCCGGTACCACTTGCCGTGTGGTAGCAGAGAGAACAGTCTATGACTTGGGTGACTGGAGTCTTTGACAATATTTTTGGGGCCTTCCTCTGACACCGCCTAGTGTACATGTCCTGGCTGGCAGGAAGCGTGGCCCCAGTGATTTACTGGGCCGTACGCACTACCCTCTGTAGTTCCTTACGTTCAGATGCCGAGAGGTTGCCATACCAGGCAGTGATGCAACCGATTAGGATGATCTGCGGACCCATGCCAAACCTTTTCAGTCTCCTGATTGGGAAAAGGTCTTGTCGTGCCCTCTTCACGACTGTTTTGGTGTGTTTGGACAATGATAGTTAAGTTGGTGATGTGGATTAGAGGTCGACTGACTGATTTTTCAACGCTAATAGCAATTTATTGGAGGACCAAAACAAGCCTTATTTAGTTGTAATAATGACAATTACAACGATACTGAATGAACACTTATTTTAACTTATACATCAATAAAAATAGATTTGGCCTCAAATAAAGAAAAATGTTCAATTTGGTGTAAATAATGCAAACAGTGTTGGAGAAGTAAAAGTGCAATATGTGCTAACGTTTGAGTTCCTTGCTCAGAACATGAGAACATATGAAATTTGGTTCCTTTTCACATGAGACTTCAATATTCCAAGGTAAGGGGTTTTAGGTTGTAGTTAATATAGTATGTATAGGGCTATTTCTCTCTCTACCATTTGTATTTCATTAACCTTTGACTATTGGATGTTCCTATAGGCACTTTAGTATTGCCAGTGTAACAGTATAGCTTCTGTCCCTCTCCTCGACCCTACCTGGGCTCGAACCAGAAACACATTGACAACAGCCACCCTCGAAGCAGCGTTACCCATGCAGAGCAAGAGGAACAACCACACCAAGTCTCAGAGCGAGTGACGTTTGAAACGCTATTAGTGCCCACCCCGCTAACTAGCTAGCCATTTCACATCGGTTACACCAGCCATTAGGCTGATAGGCTTGAAGTCATAAACAGCGCTGTGCTTGCGAAGAGCTGCTGGCAAAATGCACAAGTGCTGTTTGAATGAATGCTTACGAGCCTGCTGCTACCTACCACCGCTGTCAGACTGCTCTATCAAATATCAAATAGACTTAATTATAACGTAACACACAGAAATACGAGCCTTTGGTCATAAATATGGTAGAATCCGGAAACTATAATTTCGAAAACAAGACGTTTACTTCAGTGAAATACGGAACTGTTCGGTATTTTATCTAACGGGTGGCATCCCTAAGTCTAAATATTCTTGTTACATTGTACAACCTTCAATGTTATGTCATAATTACGCTCCACTTCAGCCCCGTCAATGTGAACCACTGTTATCCCGAACGAGAAAAACGGCCACGCACCAATGGGTGCAACTTGATATCAAGATATCTAGATTTACACCTTCCTCCCTTAGGTGGTTAGGTCAACGGAGGGATGCAGCATGAAGACCATTGGGTGGAGGAGTACAGCATTAAACTCAGGTGGTTAGGTCAGTGGAGGGATATGTGCCTAGCCTTCCCCAAGGTCTGGGATTTCTGCTACCAGTGGGTTGTGACCAGGGTTTCCATTGGTCGGTAATAGCTGGCTTTCGGACAATTTTAAAATGCAAGTAAATAAATGAATAAGCCGATGAATAAAATTGCGAAATAATGCTTTTTAGCCTTCATTGATGGACATGAAGCCTAAAGACTGATGGAAAATCTGTCAGACAGTGCAAGATCTGCTGCTACAGCATCTCAAACAGCAAATGCATAGGCAACAGCACGTCACACCACTTTTGCAATGATCTGGAGGCAGTATGCATGTGAAGAACATATACTTAATTGTTTGAAACCTGACCATTTTACTTCAAAGTAGCCTAGCCAAACGCAGACCATATCTGTGGAGCCAATTATTATTTTATGACATTTCTTTCATTGTCTAGTAGCCAAAGGAACAGTCCTAGTCATATTAGCAACCCATGCTAGTTGTTGCATATTAACTCTCCCCTCTTTCTAAATGTTTAACTGATATTTTCATCTGTCACATTTAGGGCTGACCCCATTTAGTTGACTGGTCGATAGGCTGTTGGTCGACAGATTTTAGTCGAGCAGTAGCTAATAATAAATAAATAATGGTGTACAAGACACCTGTCTGAGTTGACTGATCCATTGTGGAAGCCTTGGGTTGCACAGTCCATCAGACTAAGATGTGCTACTGAAAATGTATATGGTTACAGCACGATACACACTGATGTTCTGTGGTGGTCGTTGCAGCAGGAAGGACGAGCCAGGCTCGGCACAATCAAATCGATTGCGGTCCGACTCCCTCTAGTCATTTGTCTTAATTATTTAATCAAGCTTAACACATCAGACAAGATCAGTGCATATAGTTGATTTTATTAAAACACTAGGGGAAAGTACATTTCGACCTATCAATTGGTCAAAAGAACAGACAACTCTCGGACAGACTTTTTTTTTGTTTGTTGCTTTGTTAGACAGCCCTATTCACTTTAAACCGCTAGCATGTGCGGTGCGCTTTTGACAATGGTGTTTTCGCGATAATTGTATTACGGAATGAACATTTGCTTATAGCCCAATGCGTTGTGGGTGTTGCTGTGCTTTATAATGTGAGGAAATAAGTTTATCAACATTTTTAAGCAAAACGTTCTGATGCATCTCGCTTTGCCTTTTAACGTAATAAAAAAAAAATGTAGCCTAGACCTTTTGGTTGTATGAAGGTGTGATCTATCATCCCAGTCTGTTTGAAATAAGCTATTTCTTTCTCGACAAGCTGGCCAGTAGAATGTCTTTTTTTCTACTATGGGGGATAGTAGATTGTCAAAGGTTAGTGATTTTGCTGTTTGTCACTCGTCTTGTTGGCCGAGAAAGTAAATGTGGATTATTATTTGAAGTGCGAATCAGAATTCGGTAAGAAAGACCACACATTGTTGGTCCTCGTCTTGTATGTTCTGTTAATATTAATTACCATAATCTACTTGATTTCTGTCATTTGGCGCACCGTCCACTAAATTTAAACTCTGCCGGTCAAATGTCTGGCACCACATTTTCCTAACTGAATCCCCGGTTATGACGTATAAGTTTTTATAATATATTCACTTGACTGTTTCCCTGCAGGTGAAGGGAACACATTATTGACCGTTATGGTAATTGGTAAATGCATCTATTTTCCAATCCTCATAAATGTGTCTTGCTAGAATTTGTGCCATTTTTGTTTTCAAACTTTTCATAGGCCTAAAGCAGTAGCTTTATATAGGCCTAATACATTGGAATACATATAATGAGATGGACATGATTTCCTAGGCATTCTGATTGAACCTGTATTCACCTGGGTTAAATAAGAAACTTGATCCATACATAATGAGTCAGTGAAGAGTTTAATTTACTACTACTGAATGTTACTAATACTATTTGGACTACTATTTACCTGTCCTAAGTAAGTGTGTGTGTTTGTGCAGGTATCTGATTGGCCAGGGAGCCAGTGTGGGGGTGGTGAACAGTGAGGGGGAGACACCACTGGACATCGCTGAGGAGGAGGCCATGGAGGAGCTCCTGAAGAATGAGATCAACCGACAAGGTACAGACGGACCGCAGCACTGACTCACTGTCTGCCCCACACTGACCTGCTAGTCAACAACTTTCACTTCTGCTTTCATTTGAACCATTGCCAGTCAAACATTGTCCACCAAGCATAGCATTAATTGGGCTTTTCACATCTGTAATTGGAAGGGAAGTGCCTGAAACGACAATGGGAATGTTTTTCATTATGTTTTCAAAATAGATGACTTTTTAATGACCTGAGTGCTGCTACTTTGCTAGCATCATTGTGTTTGCTATAGACCAGGCAGTTATGCACTGCCTCTCCAAATAGACAGTTAAGGGAGGAGAGTTGGTGTGTGTGAAATGGATCGTGGCACATACATCTAGGCAGCTGTGGCCTCCGTTCATATCAGGCAGGTCTTGGCAGGTCTCCAGTGGCGTGCACTCAGCTTGGTTCAATAGCACTGCAGCCTCCACGGCCAACAAGCTCACTGGTCTAACTCCCCCTTCACTACTTCACCCAATACCATGTTTACGTACATGATGTCCAGGTATAACGTGTGTACTGTGTCAAAGTATTTATGAAATAAAGTGACACCCAGTCCCAGCAGCTGCGACACTTTGCCTCGGAGAAGTTACATAATGGAGATTAATGCGATCCACTTAAACTCTGGGTTTCTCTTTGTGATGATTCTAAACTGGATGGAAGGGTTTTTCTATTTTTGACCCTGTGTGTTCTTGATATGACGTTTACCCGTCCCCTCCGGTGGGAGGCCTTGTTCAGACATGCTAAAGGCCCCGGGGATGAACCATTCCTCTGCTCGTGATGCCGCTACGTTATCGGCAGATTGTGGCGCTCTCCTGCACCTAGTAACCATTCCAAATGCAGCTCTCTTCAAATCCACTAAGTGTGGCTGGACACCTTTGCACTGTTTACATTGTTAGCCATGCTAGCCACCAGCCATAATTAGAAGTTAGGTAGCAGCTTAGCTTGTCAGACACCCCCTCTGTTATTTGCACCCTTGTCTGCTTAGGTTGCTCCTCCCCTGAGGTGTAGACGAGTAGAACTAGGGCTGGGCGATATGCCAAAATATCACATCACTGTCATTTTTTTATGCTGATGTTTTTGAATTAAAGTTCTACTTTTGCTTTATGGGTAGTGTGTGACCCTATAGTGGCAACACATACATTCTAAGTGATTTCAATGGGTCTTTCTCCATTCTGTTTTATACTGTTCTTCAACCTAAAAACGAAATCCTACACTTTCACCAATTTCTGCATTTCCTGCTCTCATTTGAGAATTTCCCCACTGCCACAAGGGCTGTACGATATGGGCAAAAAAACTAGGCCTTCTATTTGTAAACAAATGTTGCAACTGCGATTTGACTTGTGATTTAGATCACACTTTGGTAAACTGTTGGATTCATGGAAATAGAATAATTATTCTAATTCTATAGTTAGAATATAAATAATAGTGGGCATTTTGAAGTGTTTGCCATGACAATGAGTGGAGTTGACAGGGTAGGAACCAAAGTGATGGTCAGTGTTTCCTAGGTTACCCTATAATCTTTGGCTACATTAAATGTTTCTTCATGTAGCCAACATTCATTCTTTGCCTATACCTCTGATTTAGAACATACTGTTGCACAAACAGGGTGATTTAGGCCTACACCAGGCTGTATTAACTAGCTATGTTTGCTCTGACCCAGTACATTTTATTAGCAAGCTAGCTAACTAGTGATTAGCATTAGCGGTAAACATGATTTTAGCTGAAATGTGAAAAGACAAACTAGCTGTTTGCAGATGTAAGAAACACAAATTATTGAACGCTTGTGGATTTATATTAAAAGGCAAAGTAGAAACATTGTTTTCGTCAACATTGTTGCATTTGCTGCATTGACCATGCATACTTAACTTTAAGGGTGTGTTCGTAAATGAATTTGAGTGCCAGAGTGCTCTGGGCGTTCGTAAATTCAGAGCGTTGTCAGATTTGTCCATTTCGTAAATTCAGAGCGTTTCGAGCGCACACTGGATGCTCTGGCTGAGGAGTAGGGTTGATCTGAGCGTTCTGACATTACAATGGCAGTCAAGTGCCTAAGCTAACTGGCTAAAGTTAGTTAGCTTGCTAGTTAATTCCAGACATGAATGAGAACACCTCAGTCAACCTTTTTACTTGTCCAAGTAGAGCTGGTTTCATGTTACCCAGAGTATTGGTGACTAACAATTTAATTACGTTTTTTTCCGATGTTTACTGATTCCGGACATATTCAACGGTTATTGAGCGTTCGTAAGTTCATCAGTTATTCTGAACTTTGGCACATCGGAGTTGATAGGGCGCGTTCGTAAATTCACTCTGGCTATGTGTCTCATGGTCAAGCAACAACAAAGTGCTCCTTGAGTGACAGTGGGCTGGGCTAGGTCTGTGTGGAAAGTGGCATTGAGGGGGATGACTCAAGTAGCGTATAAACTATAAAAATGGACGTTACACACAGCATATCACATTTTAACAAACCAAACATTCAAATAGCCTTTATAGTAGGTAAAGTACAAACCCAAACCGGTTCATTCTGCAATAATGGCATGTAGTAAAATATGCTATACAGCCCAGCCTTAAGTAGAACCAGACTAGACCCAGTAACATGATCCAGGTCTGGGTATGAGGTGAAGGCAGCAGTGGAGGGACCTGGAGCAGGGCTTGGCTGAGGTGGTCAGAGCCCTATCCTTTTAACACTCCAGTCCTAAGGGCTGAATGTGCAGAATTCATTCAGCAGTTATGACCTCTCCTGCTGTTTGTTAGCATGCTACGCTACTTAAGAGTATTATATAACGGAGGCGGCGGCTTATCCCACAGGAGCCCCGCACATCTCACGGCTGACTGCAGCTTTCAGCCTTCGTTTTCCGGGCTTGATGGATACGCAGTCTGCGGCTTTGAAGCGGGGCATCAGTAGGCCAGTTCCCAAGATCCCTTACTGACAGACACATAAACCCCTGCCTGCAGCATCACAATGTTGCACACCACTGCATTTTGGAGGTTGACCGATTAATCGGAATGGCCGATTAATTAGGGCCGATTTCACGTTTTTATAACAATCGGAAATCGGTATTTTTGGACGCCGATTTATATATATCATATATTTATATATAAGTGTGTATGTAATTCACCTTTTTAACTAGGCAAGTCAGTTAAGAACGCATTCTTATTTTCAATGACTGCCTAGGAACGGTGGGTTAACTGCCTTGTTCAGGGGCAGAACGACAGATTTGTACCTTGTCAGCTCAGGGATTCAATCTTGCAACCTTACAGTTAACTAGTCCAACGCTCTAACCACCTGCCTCTCATTGCACTCCACGAGGAGCCTGCATGTTACGCAAATGCAGCCAAGGTAAGTTGCTAGCTAGCATTAAACTTACCTTTATAAAAATCAATCAATCAATCATAATCACTAGTTAACTTCACATGGTTGATATTACTAGTTTATCTAGCGTGTCCTGCGTTGCATATAATCGATGCGGTGCGTATCGTTGCCCCAATGTGTACCTAACCGTAAACATCAATGCCTTTCTTAAAATCAATACACAGAAGTATATATTTTTAAACCTGCATATTTAGCTAAAAGAAACCCAGGTTAGCAGCCAATATTAACCAGGCGAAATTGTGTAATTTCTCTTGCGTTCATTGCACGCAGAGTCAGTGTATATGCAACAGTTTGGGCCGCCTAATTTGCCCGAATGTTACGTAATTATGACATAACATTGAAGGTTGTGCAATGTAACAGCAATATTTAGACTTATGGATGCCACCCGTTAGACAAAATATGGAACGGTTCTGTATTTCACTGAAAGAATAAATGTCTTGTTTCCGGATTCAACCATATTAATGACCTAAGGCTATTATTTCTGTGTGTTATCATGTTATAACTAAGTCTATGATTTGATAGAGCAGCCTGCCTGAGTGGTGGTTGGCACCAGCAGGCTCGTAAGCATTCATTCAAACAGCACTTTTGTGCGTTTGCCAGCAGCTGTTTGACTTCAAGCCTATCATCTCCCGAGATTAGGCTGGTGTAACCGATGTGAAATGGTTAGCTGGGTGCGCGCTAATAGCGTTTCCAACGTCATTCGCTCTGAGACTTGGTGTGGTTGTTCCCCTTGCTCTGCATGGGTAATGCTGCTTTGAGGGTGGCTTTCAATGTGTTCCTGATTCGAGCCCAGGTAGGAGCGAGGAGAGGGATGGAAGCTGTACTGTTACACTGGCAATACTAAAGTGCCTATAAGAACATCCAATAGTCAAAGGTTAATGAAATACAAATGGTATAGAGAGAAATAGTCCTATACTTCCTATAATAACTACAACCTAAAACTTCTTACCTTGGAATATTGAAGTCTCATGTTAAAAGGAACCACCAGCTTTCATATGTTCTGAGCAAGGAACTTAAACGTTAGCTTTCTTACATGGCACATATTGCACTTTTACTTTCTTCTCCAACACTTTATTTGCATTATTTAAAACAAATTGAACATGTTTATTTATTTGAGGCTAAATAGATTTTTATTGATGTATTATATTAAGTTAAAATAAGTGTTCATTCAGTGTTGTAATAGTCATTATTACAAATAAATACAAATCGGCCGATTAATCTGTATCGTCTTTTTTTGGGTCCTCCAATCGGCATCGGCGTTGAAAAATCATAATCGGTCGACCTCTACTGCGGGCCTTTTTAATATGCAAAGTGTTTCTCCCTCCTGGCTGTATCTGATCAGTGATGCCACATAATTTTTTGGGGTCGATGGGCAGTTACACTGGCAATTAGTTTGCAGCGGAGTTGCAGCATGAGTGGAATGCTCAGGCTGTTAGATGTAACCCCACGTAGGGAATGAATTCATGCGCATTGTTCTTGACCTTACCACAATAATGGCTAGAGCAGCTCTCTGTTCTGTGTTCAGTAAGGTACAGTTATGTAACAGTGTTGTGCAGCTCCCTCTGTATGCTTAATGTGGTTTTTCTCTTCCTGTCTCATGGTCTCCTCTCTAAAGAGATACCTTAATCATGGGGTTAAACTCGTTAAGGAGCCACCATCATTCCCGCACAGCTGGCTCCACCTTCAGATCCCCTCTGCCTCCCAGACATTAGGTGACTAGGCCCCCGCCCACTACCTCTATAACTGCCCATAAGGGCTGTCTCTGATCAATGTCTTGTGGTAATTTAGTTTTGGCTAGTCAGCAGGTTTTCCCTCCACTGAATTTAGTCCTGTGTTATCTCATCCTCAGAGGTCCAGGCGAATTTCCTCATAGGATTCTCATGTTTGCCCCAGGTCAGATTCTTTGGGATATTTTCCGTTTTGGCTTTACCAGACCATATGTAGGCCTAGCTTTGAGAGAGGGGGAGGGAGGGAGAGTGATTCAGTCCTCATCCAGTCAGTTTTCTGGTCTACTGGCTTTTCTCTATTTTCTCAGCGTCCCTGTAGAAGGTGCAATTTTCTCTTGAAAAAGCAGCTTTGAATGTGTCCAGTTCCTCCACCAGGCTGCTGTTTTGTGGTCCTACTTAGGATCTATTAGTCTCCCAGGCTTTTTTCTAGAACCAGTACAGGCTACTCCTTAAATTCCCTGCTCTCTAGTAAGCGATGGGCCCTATTGTAACAGATGCAATAAACATTTATACAGGACAATTACTGCAGGGATAGTAATTTTGATAATGCCTTGACTAATAGTTCCCCTGCCTTGCTGGTGCATTTGTAAAACATGCATCTGTGAGGTTGTGGACATCTCACCTTTTGTACCACAGTCCACCCGTTCCACAGGCTGCATGCGCGGCAGCCCAGCAGAATAAAGGACTAATTGAGATCCATTATGACAGCAGGGCATTGTGTATTACACTGTAATGGCATCACATGGACTGGACTAAAGGGCAAAGCATTGCGGAACACTGCAGCCATGGTGCCATCTGCCCCCAAGACCAGCCTGAACCCATTGATTCACTTCTGTATTGGAAAAATCTGTTTCATTGGACCATTCATTTGTGCAGTGAGTCAGGGATTTGACTCGTGGAGCCACACCCATCCCCCTTTCAAATGGAGCTTGTTTATTCCATGCAGCCAGATGTCCTAGTGACCCAAGGTGTTGTTGATGAAAGGGATGGGAAACTCAATGCAAAGGCTTATAGTTTAGCTAGAAGTATTTTTGTCATAACCATTAACTCTTAATGCACAATATGAAAGTAAAACCAAACTAGATGGACTGTGCAGCAGGATTTGTTCTTGGGCAGCCAGGAGTTGGTTTCAGACCATTTTCCGAGTCTTAATGTCTTCCCACGATTGAAACGCAGCATGCAGACAAGCGGCGTTCTGTCAGTGAATTTGTGCAGGAATTTTTGCCAAGGTCCCCTAGCTAACAGATCTACGTCCCTTGTTCTCCTCCGCTGGCGCCAGGCCAGAACCTCTGGCTGGAGTAAACTGCTCCCTGTCCATCCAGCCTAACACACTGTCAGACAGTTGGAATCTTCTTTTGTCCTTTTTAATTAGTCACACTTCAACTCTGTAATCTCATCAACAATGACAGGTAGTGTTAACAAGGCACTGAACCAGCGCTGATTTAACTGTCAATCTGTTTTTGAATAAAATCAACTATTCCTGGACCTTATGTTCGATCTTAGTCAATTTTTTATTTTTTAATGCTGCTTTACTTTCTCATGAATGGACAAATAAAGTAATTTCATGAATGGATAGAAAAAGAAAGTCCAGCCGTTTTTCCAGGAGCTGAGGGATGATTGTGCATCATACGAGAAGCCCAAAACCTATAGGATCAGCTGAAGTGTTGTTGGCTTCCACCCCAGAGCACTTAGTGCTCAACTACATAAACAATGAGCATATCAACTCACAGCTGAGTAGTCAGACACGCCTTCACCAGTTGCTCCAAATTTCAGCCATCTCGGGTTCCAGTCGAGTGCCGGCAAGACAGTACACGCCTGTTCCTGCAACAGCCTGTATCCTGTATAATGCCGGCCCATACCTTAGACATACTGACCCACATGGAAAACTTACTATGTTTGCTATCAGTCCCAGAGCAGTGATAACATGGACAAAATATTGAAATAAGCAATTTGTCAGAGGTCAGAGGCCTCTAGTCTATGGAAAAGAGTGCTAGCTTTGCTCCCACTCACTTTGCTCAACCACAAGTGGATTATTTGCTTAAACGACATGCCTACACTGCTTGGATTTTGACACCTCGCCATACAAAGTATGTCAAATGTCCATAGCTCGCTTACAACACTGTTTAAACCATAGGGACATTTAGCCTGTTGTGTAATATTCCAGGTCAGATTTCTGCTGTGTAAAGGGTATCAGACTCATTGACTTTTCATCCATTGTTAGTTTCAAATGAAACTCTGGACTGTAGTTCCCCATTTGAGTGTGAGCCTTCAACTCATTCACTTAAGGCCAGGTTCCATTTTTGTCTTTGAATCGCTTCTGTAATATTGTGATGTTAGTTCCCTGGGGTTGAATGGCAGACAGGCAGCATTTATTTCCTAACAGTTTCTGCCTTCTACTGCTCTTTTGTAGCCTAGATAATCTCCAGTGTTTATAGGGACATGCCTCTTAAGTAGCAGTTAATCCACTGAGGCCAGACTAACAGTGGTCACCGTTACACTTCGCCCTCACCAGGCGTGGACATCGAGGCGGCCAGGAAGGAAGAGGAGCGGATCATGCTGAGGGACGCCCGGCAGTGGCTCAACAGCGGAACCATCAACGACGTCCGACACGCCAAGTCCGGGGGGACCGCACTCCACGTGGCCGCCGCCAAGGGATACGCTGAGGTTTTAAAGTAAGTCCAGACTCCTTACCTCGCCTTTACCTCTAACAAGTCGTAGCCCATCGTTGGATTCCTTTATATTATAGACTTATCACCTTTTATTAATGCTGATTTAAAAGAGATTTCCACTTACATGTTGTCGTTAAATATTTGTTAAGTGGATTCTGCTTATAGCCATGTCCCTTGTGGGAATTTACTTCATTACTGTGTCAGTGGTTATCAAGAGCCAATCTCTGGCCTGTCAGTACAGACAGACTGCCTAAGGGAGGGACTGCAGCACCCTGTCCATCTGCTCCTGGGAATGCAGCCAACGAAGTCTCCCACACACTCCACTGCCATAGTTGGCTAACACTAACATCTACCATGTTGAGGACCAGATACTCAGAGGTCAACATTTTTCCTGTCCTGCAAGACGTTTATTGACTGAAATAGGGTTCTTAAACCTTTTGCACGAATGTAGTTGTACTTATGCAAATAGTTGATGGAATACTTTTTGGTTTATTTGTGTCTTTGGGTTCTGTTTTTGCCGAACTAATACGAAATGCAGCCATAATGCTGGCACAGTAACAAAAGCCTGGACACTGGCAACGACTGATAAGATTAGGTTGCAGCCCCAAATCCAAAAGAACAAGATTAGCTAAATCTCAAACACTATTTTTGTCCCCCCCCCCTGCGCCCACCAGGCTTTTAATCCAAGCAGGGTATGATGTAAATATTAAAGACTTTGACGGCTGGACCCCGCTCCACGCTGCTTCACATTGGGGCAAAGAGGAGGCCTGCAAGATACTGGTGGAGAACCTGTGTGACATGGACCTTATCAATAAAGTGGTGGGTAGTACTTCTACGGAGTCTCCATCCTCTATCCATACCCTCTAAGGTTCAGTTGAATATGGAGTATGTTCTGAGAAGAGCATATGTGCTCTTCTCATAACACTAGTTCTGAGAATTGTGTGCTTCCTCCTCAGGGTCAGACTGCTTTTGATGTTGCAGATGAAGATGTCCTTGGCTACTTAGAGGAATTACAGAAAAAGCAGAATCTGGTAAGCCAGTGTGTGGCTAATGCTTACATAAGCGCTTTCATTTGAGCCTGGATGAACTGCATAACCTGTTATTGAAAGCTTTAAAAGTGAAACAGAGTCACTGGTATATGCCTTGCAGGTGTAAGCATAGCAGAGGCCCTTGATCAAATCAGACTTTGTCTAAAAAATGTTTTAAAATCTTTTACATTTATAGCGTTAGGGTGCTTACTGCCTTCAATCATTTAATGTTTTTCTCCCGTTGCAGCTCAATAGTGAAAAGAAGGATGTTAAGAAGTCTCCCTTGATAGAGACGACGACCACCGGGGACAACAATCAAAATCTAAAATCCCTTAAGAGGTAAATGTCCTGGTTGGGGGGGAAATGGGGTGACATTAGGTAGTCACTCAGTGAATTAGTCATGTAATGGATTGTCTTTCATGAATTAACCGCAGGGTAGGTCGCCCACCGCCTCTTTAACACTGCTGCTTCACTCTGTTATCTATGCATAGTCACGCTAATAATTCTACCTACTTGTACATATTACCTCGACTAACCGGTGCCCACTGCACATTGACTCTGTACTCCCGGTATATAGAGTTAAAACATGAACTTAAGTATTCAGTACATTGAAAGTATCTCTAAGTAATTGAGGCACCCTGATAATATGGAGGTTTATGGGTGTTGCTCTGAAATGGTGCACATATCTTTGTAGTTTAATAATAAGGAATCCATGCAGACTGAAAGTACCAAACATTGTGTGTTCCAGCAAAGAGACCCTCCTCTTGGAGCCCGAGAAGCCCGCCCCGCGCATCGAGACCCTGGAACCGGAGAAGGTGGACGAGGAAGAGGAGGGCAAGAAGGACCAGGAGTCCAGCTGCTCCAGCGAGGAGGAAGAGGAGGAAGACTCTGAGTCTGAGACTGAAGCCGGTACGTTCAACCTACTGTAATGGTACAATGGCAGGCGGGGTGTTTCTAAACCTTGACCTGGTTTCTGAAGAAGACCTTAGACTGTCTACATTAGTTGAACTGATTTGTAAATGTTGTAGTGTGTCGTAGATGTACTCTTTGGAACCGTGTCTGTACATACTTGTTGCAATGACATCATAAACACTTGTCTGTGACATCACCTATGGTCGTGCATCTTTATGAAAAAGTATAAACACAAAAGTGACAGTCTGCATTACATCAACAAAATATGGTCAAAAAAGCATTCCTGCTCTATTTTAACACTAACAAACCCATCCATTTAAAAATTATTTTAGTACTAAAAAGCTGTGTCTAAAAGACAGCTAATCAGACCATATCTTACAAACAACAGTTGCAATGACGGTCTGCAGACGACAGTCTTCCTGAGTATCGTTTTTATTATCTTTTTTGCCAAGAAACGCTTGATGCATTTTAATGGTCTACAGGCATGTGGTTAGATGAAGTATAAACCAGTTTTTATACATCAGTAACTCATACTAGCCCCTCTCTTCCTCCCCTCCAGACAAGAGCAAGACGCCTGTCCCTGTGAGCAACAGTAACGGCACTGCTGTGGTGCCAACGCCGACCAGCGTTACAGTGTCCACCTCCCCAACCAGCCCCACTAACCAGGTGACTCTCACCTCGCCTGTCAAGAAGGTACGGCCTGGTGGATAGGTCCACTGAAGTCCTCCACTAGTCATCGTCAGCCTCTTCTGCAGAGTTTATCACGCCTTTACAGCTCCCTCTACTGAAGAACTCTTTCTGGAGTCACATGACTGACCAAGTGGTTCCGTGTCCCAGAAGTTTGTTAATTATAGAACCTAAAAGGAAGGTTTAACCGCTGATGCGTTAAGATGTAACCTGTAAACCGGGATACATAGCTACGCCTGAGCTCAGTTTACGCAAGGCCCTGAAATGAGCCAGCGCAACGCCTCACCGGTATACAGATCAATATAATTCAATGTCTGTTTAGTTAAAGCTTTAACACAAACCCGCGCTTCACGCTTGGCTCAAGTTACACAGGGTTTACATAAAGGGGGTTACCTGGGATTTGTTGCCGGTCACATGAAGAGTACAACACTTGGGTAGGTGTTGTCGCCTCCTGCGGTATACTGTGAACCAAAACAAATGTCAGAGGCCCAGGGGGCGTGAGAGTTACGATTAGTTGAAGAACAGGAGCTCTGGTCTTCAAATCAAACTTTATTTGCCATATGCGCCGAATGCGACACGTGTAGACTTTACCGCGACACGTGTAGACTTTACCGCGACACGTGTAGACTTCTATGAATTGTTCAGCACTCTAATGGCTTGGGGGTAGAAGCTGTTGAGGAGCCTTTTGGTCCTAGACTTTGCCTTCCGGTACCGCTTGCCGTACGGTAGCAGAGAGAACAGTTTATAACTTTGGTGACTGGAGTCTCTGGCACCGCTTATTATATAGGTCCTGGATGGCAGGAAGCTTGGCCCCAGTGATGTACAGGGCTATTTTCACGACCCTCTGTTACGCCTTATGGTCAGATGCTGAGCAGTTTCCATACCAGGCAGGATGCTCTCCATGGTGCAGCTGAACTTTTGAACTTTTTGAGGATCTGAGGACCCATGCCGAATCTTTTCAGTCTCCTGAGGGGAAAAGGTTTTGTCATGCCCTCTTCACGACTGTCTTGGTATGTTTGGACCATGATAGTTTGTTGGTAATGTGGACACCAAGGAACTTGAAACTCTCGACCCGCTCAACTACAGCCCCGGCGATGTTAATGGGGGCCTGTTTGGCCCTTATTTTCCTGTGGTCCACGATCAGCTGCTTTGTCTTGCACATTGCGGGAGAGGTTGTTGTCTTGGCACCACACTGTCAGTTCTCTGACCTCCCTATACGCTGTCTCATCGTTGTCGGTGATCAGGCCTACCACTTGTGTCGTCAGGAAACTTAATGAAAGTGTTGGAGTTGTGTTTTGCCATGGAGTCGTGGGTGAACAGGGAATACAGGAGTGTACTAAGTACCCCTGAGGGGCCCCATTGGTAAGGATCAGTGTAGCAGACGTGTTGTTGCCTACTCTTATCACCTGGGGGTGGCCCGTCAGGAAGTCCAGGATCCAGTTGCAGAGGGAGGTGTTTAGGCCCAGGGTCCTTAGCTTAGTGATGAGCTTCGTGGGCACTATGGTGTTGAATGCTGAGCTGTAGTCAATGAACAGCATTCTCACATAGGTGTTCCTTTTGTCCAGGTGAGGAAGGGTGGTGTGGAGTGTGATTGAGATTGCGTCATCTGTTGGGGCGGTATGCAAATTGGAGTGGGTCTAGGGTGTCTGGGAGGATGCTGTTGATGTGAGCCATGACCAACCTTTCAAAGCACTTCATGGCTACCAACATGAGTGCCACGGGGCGGTAATCATTTAGGCAGGTTACCTTTGCTTCCTTGGTCACAGGGACTTTGGTGGTCTGCTTGAAACATGTAGGTACTACAGACTCAGTCAGAGGTTGAAAATGTCAGTGAAGACACTTGACAGTTGGTCTGTGCATGCTTTGAGTACACGTCCGGGTAATCTGTCTGGCCCAGCGGGTTTGTGAATGTTGACCTGTTTTTGTTCACATCGACAACCGAGAGCGTTATCACACAGTCATCCAGAACAGCTGGTGCTCTCGGGCATGCTTCAGTGTTGCTTGCCTCAAAGCGAGCAGAAAAGGCATTTAGGTTGTCTGGTAGGCTCACGTCACTGGGCACCTCGCATCTGGGTTTCCCTTTGTAGTCCGTAATAGTTTTCAAGCCCTGCCACATCCGACGAGTGTCAGCCGGTGTAGTACGATTCAATCTGAATCCTGTATTAACGCTTTGCTTGTTTGATGGGTTGTCTGAGGGCATAGCAATGGTTGTACATGGGGGTGGGTAGCTTTGCTCGACATTGTTAATGGCACACTGTTGACCCCTGGAAGGACACAGGTAAGGTCATCAGTCAAATATTTTAGCAGTGTTGATTATTACAAGACACCATGAGGATGGGAATTTATTTCAAAAATGACCCCCAGTTTCCCTTTGTCTGCTGCCCTCTGCAGTGCAGATGTGGCGTTGGAGCTGACAATGTACTCAGTGACCTCCGTCCATATACTGTCTCTCAGTGCAGGCCTGTTACTCTTTAGAGGGCACTTCTGCTTTATTCCCTCATAAGAACTGAGGCAATGGACATGCGCAACATTATCCTAATGATACTACAAACTACTCTTACTTTAAATGTCAACACCACTGGCACAGTATCATTAAACTAGAAAAATACCTGCTACAAACTACCTGGTCTATACTACTACTATTTTTACGTTTTGTTGAAGTCCAATATTTTTTGAAACGGTCACGTTTTCCCTTCAAGTTGATGTTATGTGCCCAAGGAAATTTCTCCCGTTGGATATCCTCCCATCTGATTGCATTTTCTTTGTGGAGGACTCTGCATTCAAGCTGAAGTCCAGACTATGAAATATACCCATCACTATCCCAGTTATCCATATTTCCAGTTATCCATATTTCCTGTTATCTCTGTTGTAGAAATGCTCTTATTCCCCTCCTGCTTTAATGCCTAGCGCACACACAACACAATGTCTTCTGTCTAACGAGAGTGACCAAAACAATTAACAATGTCCGCTTTGAGACTAGGATTGTCTTTTCAAAATGCCTCTTGTGTCCTGCGAGAGCTGTCACTCACTCAACCAATAGAAGCGATTGACCCCCTTGTCAGACATTGTTTGGTGTGGTCAGGCCTTAAAATATATCTCTGTCTCTCTGTGCTAGGAACTGTATCTTTGCTGCTTCTCTCTCTCTACTCTGTTTCTCTGTCCGCCCCTCTCTCATCATGGCTCTTGTCTTGATTGGCTTTAGTCTGATTATATTACTGCCCTCATGCCTGTGGCGGAGCCAAGCTGTCCTGCATTGTGGCGTCAAGGCTTGCGCAAAACTGGCATTTCTCTTGTGCCCAAAAAACCCATGGTGAGGCATTGGTGTGTTCCAGAGTTATTAGTTACCCTGCCCTTGTTACCGCCTACCAAATGACAACTTGCCTAATCACCTGACTTCAATAGCCCATCCAGTCAACACTCTTGCTAACATAGTGACAGCCCCCCCTGCCAAAACATTTTATTTTCTGCATGGGTCTTCAAACACACTGTCCTATAATGCTTTCTGTGTGTCTGTGGCTCATGTGCTCCAACTAGTGTGGTCTATTTGATGTTTCTGTAGCCATTATGTGTGCAGTGTAACCATGTTCCCAAGGCTTGTGTGAGGACTTAATCACTAACTGGAATTTCAGTGAACAGTGTTTAGTCTCTTTAGTGTCTGATTCTAGGCCTGCCACTACTGCTAAGATTAAGTTGTCTGTACTCTGTCCCTCAGTCAAAAGTCTAGTACCAGCGTTTATTTATTTTACCTTTATTTTAGCAGGGAGTCCCATTGAGACCAAGGTCTCTTTTTCGAGGGAGCAGTCGACCTAGATGTGGTTATATTATTTCTAGGGGTGCAAGTCACGTGTTGTCTCGAGCATGTCTCCAGACACCCCCCCCCCAACATGCGCCCCTACTCAAACATCCCCCTTAAATGACACGTTATCAAGTGCTGCCATAGATCAGACCGTATCCTCTGCAGATTCATTCCACACAAACTCCTTTGCTTTTTGACCTCTTGATTAACCTCTGGACTGCTCTGTGTTCTTCACCCCAGAAAACTAAACCCCGGATTGCTGCCTTCGTCTGCTCTCTGTATAAAAAAACCCTAATTAACGTGTCTTTGTTAACGGCTAACCACTAACCCCTCTCCTCTCTCCCCCAGGTGGCCCAGCAGGTGTCCCCTGCCGGTAAGGTCTCCCCTAAAGAGGTCTCCCCTAAAGATAAACAGGAGGATGACAAGACTAAGAAATCGGACGAGTCCCCGGCGTCGTGGCGCCTGGGTCTGAGGAAGACGGGCAGCTACGGGGCGCTGGCGGAGATCACGGCCACTAAGGAGGCCCAGAAGGAGAAGGACACGGCCGGGGTGATGCGCTCGGCCTCCAGCCCCCGCCTCTCCTCCTCCCTGGACAACAAGGACAAAGAGAAGGTCAGTAGCTAACTTAACACCACGCTGTCTCACCCAGGCATTAGTGCTGACCCGATATCATATACTTACTGTAGGTCCCTATAGGACCCACTCAGTGCCCCTACTATAACAATGTGTCCCTGTCTAGCCTAGTCAATAGTGCTGATATGATTTGAAACAGATGTCATCAAATGTTATATGTCCAGCTGCTTTGAACACATTGAAGTGTGTGTATATTAAGATGAAGTTGATGGACATATAACCGTATCACCGTTCCAGACTGTCTTAAATTTGCGTGAAGTTGAAATCCACCGTCGACGGAGGCTGGTTTGTTGGCTGGGGGACAATGTGTGAAGAATGTTAGATGTAGTTTGTTTTGAGCCATTTGCTTGATCTCCTAATGTTTCATGTGCAGGAAAAAGACAAAGGTACCAGACTTGCCTACGTTGCCCCCACCATCCCCAGGAGACTGGCCAGTACATCAGACATTGACGAGAAGGAGAACAGGTGAAGTGCCAGCGTGGTCCCTCCGTAGGGAAAAGTGCATAGACAGGAGCACCACCTGCTGTTCACTGCTGTGTGTTACAGGCCCAAAGCAGCACTGCATGTTGTCTTTATGTAGCTGCTCTGCTGCCTCTGAGTACTTCAGTTTACAATGAAAAATCTACAGATTTAGAAAGTGGGCTCATACATATTTCTATGACGTGTAGGAATTAGTTACTGGAAAATAATATTCTCACGGTTCACATTTGACCAGCATCATGACAATATCTCAAATATGTTACATGTATCGGTCATTGATACTTTGTTAGTCATTACTGATTTTACATTTTAGACACATTTTAGGATTTATCCAGTGTTGACTTGTTGTAGCACATGGCTGCTGGTCCTTGCCTGTATATTGTGGATCCCTGGGTGCTATTGTAGTGTGTGTGGTTCCAATCCCAGGGACTCTGCTGCTAGTCTGGTACGTAGCGGCTCCTACACCAGGAGACGCTGGGACGATGAGCTGAAGAACAGTGAAGGAAGCGCTTCCACCAATCGAACAACACCCAGCTATCAGCGCAGGTTTGCCACGCTTCACTATATGCTACCCCTCAGGGTCCTCAACGTGACTGACTCACTACACCAGATCAGCGCATCCATTCATTCAGTACCAGTTCTGGACTTACTAATAATGTTGTGGACATTTCCAGTTACACTTTTTAGTTCACTCTTAGTAGTTTTGCTCAATGCTAATGTCCCATTTGAAAGCAGTGCATGTACATGCAAACATCTACTGAGAAAAGCTGTGCAAGTCAGTCCAACGCCTCTGTCACAAATGCCACAGTCTCCTGCATGACTGTACTAGTCCTGTCAGGTTTTACATTACAATCTGCCATTGTCACGCTCTTACAGCCTGCAAGGTTCCAAAACAACATAATCTAGAATCCATCACTATGGCTCAAGAAACCAAGACATGGACCAAGTGTATCAGAGCTTAGTTTTTATATGTTATGTGTGTGTGTCTTATATAAATGTGTGTGGTGTGCCCCCTTGCTAACATGCCTATCTTCGCTCCCCCCACCCCCACACACTGCCAGCACGTCCCACACGCTAACGCTAGGGCGGAGCGGCAGCACGCAGGACGTGCCAGCCAAGTCCTCGTCTGCCTCCAGCTTGGACCCTATCACCTGTAACACTAAACCCTGGCAGTCGCCCGCCTCCCACTACCAGTCTTACAGCATTTACCGCAGGTATACCACCAGCCCCCACTGAACAAGAACCTCTATCCACCTCTACTGTCTGTCACCTGTCTGTTGGTCTCGACTGCATAAGTGTTGTGTAGTTCCATGTGTCTTTGTGACTGGTGTTCTCTTGACCCTCCCATTAACTAAAGAGAATCAACCCCATTTTGGAATACTGGGTAACGGCTAATGGGAGAGGAATTCATCTTCAAAGGCCACAGTGTTAACTGTATTGGATTGTAACGTGTCATTCCTGGCATGGGTAATGGGTCCTCTCCAGCCTCTTTCACTCTCCTTCCCTCTTTCCTGTTCTCTCGTTCCTTCTCTGACTGTTGTTCCACTGATATCCACAGTGGTTCCTTTGGCAGGAGGCACGAGGACCTGGGTTCGACCACCTCTTCCTCCACTAGCACCACCACCACCACCTCGTCTGTTACCTCGCCCACCGGCCACCGTGACCGCAGCCTGGTCTCCAGCCTGGGCTCCTCCACCCGCACCGGATCCTCCAGCCTCACCAGCAGGTACGCACACACGTAACACATGCATGTGACACACCGGGATCTCCCCCAAATAATGTAAGCGGCGCACTGCACCACTATGTATAATAAGTACTTTTTATTTTATCATATAAGGCCATTTTTATCTATATTGCTGGGAATGGCAGTTACAGGTGTTAAAATCCTGGGAGGACCCTACACACATGAATGTAAAAAAATGTTAGTCATATTTTGAAGTCCTGTGTACAATTGTGTGGATCAGGTACTGGGCAGAGGAGAGTGCGGAGAGGGAAAAGGAGCGGGAGAAGGAGTCTGCTGCAGTCATCCCTACGATTAACACTGGTTCTACCACCACGTCCACTACTGGCACGATCATTGGCTCTGACGGCAGGGAGAGACGCAGGTCCGACACGCGCACGTACGCGCACCCCCTGCACACACACCCACTGAAATGGAAGCACCCACGGGGGAAAAACAAGGATGTCACTGCTACACACCGTGTCTATTTTACACACAGCTCATGTTTCTTCACTTGTTTATGCAACTAGAAACAATGTAATAACTGCCGTCTCAGAAAGCGGAATATCTTGAAGCTTGCAGGATCCTGTGCCGTTTGAGATTGCATTGCCTCTACTTGAGAATTGGGTGTGATCTCCTACAATGTGTACACACTGGAGGAGGAGTGGGAGTCTGTTAAAATGAATGGGGTTAAGACTACGTCTTCCTGTGAAGTCACTGCTGCTGAAAGAAGCCACCTGTTCTGGGAGGGTTCTAGAACCCTGACTGCTTCAAAGTTCTCCTTATAAGGAATATGGGGTTTCTCAAGGCCTAGACAAGGCTCACGAGTGATTGTGTTCATATTTTTGAATGCGGTGAAGGAACACATTCCCTCTTCAAAGAAAGCATTACAATTACCGGTCTTGTTGTTCCCTCACTATTTGCAATATTTTGACACTGACGCTAAATTCAAGGTGAAAGGAGAATAAATATCTCCACAGCTGATAGTACAATACAAATATGGAAGTGAGCAGAGAACACTGTTAGATTTGCCATTTTAGATTAGGCTATTTACCTTAACAGTTGTCAATCTCATAACTACCACTTTCCTTAATCATCCTTACGTGTGGCTTTAGCTTGTTTTTGTTCAAGATTGTACCTCACGCCTGTCCTTGTTTGTTGCAGATCGTACCTCACGCCTGTTAGGGATGAAGAGTCGGAGTCCCAGAGGAAAGCCCGCTCCAGACAGGCTAGACAGTCCAGACGGTCTACCCAGGTTAGTGAAGACGTCTGTCCTAACCCTGCTTCTGAACTGGCCCTAAATGGCCAACCAAATACTTGTCGATAAATGCGGAGTCAACTGAGTCACTTCTTATTGGACCTTTTGTAATAAGAAAAGGTAATGTACATGTTATCAAGTATTCTGCCATAATGTGGCTTGGGCTAATATAGCTGAACTGATTGTTGTTTTTAAAAAAAAGAAGTTATTGCCAGTTTGTTTTTATTGCGGAAACATAAACATTGTGTAAAGTGGCACACATTCCTAAGCGTGGCGAGTTTTAATGAGATTGTTTACAAGCTGTAGGAAACTGGGCTGGTCCTTTTCCACGCTGTCACGAATACTTTCTGAAATAACTAAATATGGTTCAGCTTAAAATGCCCAAGTAAATTGTCTACTTTCCATAACCACAATGTTCACAGTGCAGTAAGAGAATGCCTGAAATTAGTTGTACAGTTTCATCTTCCAAAATGCAGATTACTGCCATTTTGTAGTTTTTCTCTCCATGAGGAAATCAAAATGGCCAAATAACAAACACTTGCTCCTGTAACCCCTTTCGGCAGAGATTCACTAAATTCTCTCCGTTTCCTCTCAGGGTGTGACTCTGACTGACCTCCAAGAGGCAGAGAAGACCATCGGCAGGAGCCGCCCCACACGGACCCGGGAGGAGGAGAAGGAAGAGAAGGAGAAACAAGACAAGGAGAAGCAAGAGGAGAAGGAGACTGGTGAGACCAAGGAGGACGACTACCGGTCGAGGTACCGCAGCTTTGAAGAGGTATGTCATGGCTTCCCCAAGAGTTATTTACGAGGCTCTATTATCCATCTGGAAATGCAACATATGACTTTACTGTTGTGTAAACTGACGATCACTTTTGAGGTTTCTAAATAAATTTGGTACATTTTTTTGGCAGTTTTCCTCAAGCCCTGGTTGTTTGATCAGAAGACTGTAACCATTCTGGACTTCCTGTTCTTTCTCCTCTCTCCAGACTTACCAGCGCTACCGTCCCTCCACCACCTCGACCACCTCCACCCTGAGCACGGCCTCCACCCCGTCCTCCACCACCTCCAGCTCCCTCAACAGGCCCAACAGCCTGACCAGCATCACTTCCTCCTCCAGCTCCCTCAACAGGCCCAACAGCCTGACGGGCATCACCTCTTCCTACAGCCGCTCCTCCAGGGACACTGAGAAAGGTCAGCCATTAGAGCATAGCTACGGGTGCACATCTCTAAATGCTGTGGATTGTATTAAACCTCATATGTTGCTGCCATTCGCTGTATCAGTATGATAAATCTATGTACTCTCATACCAAACTGTAAGCTTTCTGGACACTGTCAGCAGTGCATTGATTGTGACTGAGTAGATGCACATGCACACACAAATATTACACTGAGATATTTATCAGACTTATCTGTTGAAAAAAAGAAGCTTGAGTTCTACTGATGTAGAATATATTCCCATATTGAGGTATGGCTAGAGTATGTAACATAATTAGATATACAGTGCCTTCAGAAAGTATTAATTCTTGACTTTATTCTACATTTTGTTGTTACAGCCTGAATTCAAAACGGATTAGAGATTTTTGCAATTTATTGAAGATGAAATAGATCTCATTTATACTGAACAAAAATATGAACACAACATGCAACAATTACAATGATTTTACTGAGTTACAGTTCATATAAGGAAATCGGTCAATTGAAATAAATTCATTAGGCCCTAATCTATGGATTTCACATGACTGGGCAGCGGTGCACACGGGTGGGCCTGGGAGGGCATAGGCCCACCCACTTGGAAGCCAGGCCCAGCCAATCAGAATGAGTTTTTCCCCACAAAAGGGCTTTATTATAGACAGCTGATGAAATAGAAATACTCAATCTGGGAGGCTGGTCTCAGATGATCTCGCAGGTGAAGAAGCCAGATGTGGAAGTTCTGGGTGGGCTGGTGTGGTTACGTGGTCTGCGCTTGTGAGACCAGTTGGAGGTACTGCCAAATTCTCTAAAATGACATTGGAGGTGGCTTATTGTAGAGAAATAAAAATGTATTTCTTTGGCAACCGCTCTGGTGGTTATTCCTGCAGTCAGCATGCCAATTGCAAGCTCCATCAACTTTAGAAATCTCTGGTGTTGTGTGACAACACAATTTAGTATTTTTATTGTCCCCAGCACAAGGTGCACCTGTGTAATGTTCATGCTGTTTAATCAGCTTCTTGATATGACACACCTGTCAGGTAGATGGATTATCTTTGCAAAGGAATGCTCACTAACAGGGGTGGTAACAAATCTGTGCACCAACATTTTAGAGAAGTAAGCTTTTTGTGGGTATGGACATTTCTGGGATCTTTTATTTCCGCTCATCTAACATGGGGCCAACACTTTACATGTTCCTTTTATATTTTCTGTTCCTTGTGTGTATATAAGTATTCACATCCCTTTGCTATGACGCTCCAAATAGTGCTCAGTTGCATGTAATTTCCTTAGATCATCCTTGATGTCACTACAGATTGATTGGAGTCCACCTGTGGCAAATTCAATTGTTTGGATTTTTGTTTTTTTAAAGAAACACCTGTCTATATAAGGTCCCACAGTGCATGTGGGCTGTCATTGTAAATAAGAATGTGTTCATAACTGACTTGCTTATTAGTTAAAGGTTAAGTCAAATAAATGTCAGAGCAGAAACTATACCATGAAGTCCAAGGAACTGTCGGTAGTGCTCCAAGATAATTGTGATGAGGCATGTATCTGGGGAAGGGTTTAAAACAATTTCTAGAGTTTTCAAAGTTTCCAAGCGCACAGTGGTCTCCATTGGGAAATTTAAAAACATAAAATAATATGGAACTCTGCCTAGAGCTGGCCAGCCGACCAAACTGAGCAACAGGGCAAGAAGGACCTAGGTTGGGGAGGTGACCAAGAAGCCAATGACCACTGACAGAACTACGTAGTTCCTTGTCTGAGATGGGAGAACCTGCCAGAAGGACAATAGTCTGGCCACTCTCCCACAAAGCCCAGAAGAGCCTGAGGCCACTCCTGAGAAAAAGGCATATGACAGCATGCCCGGAGTTTACAAAAAGGCACGTGAAAAACTTAAAAGCGTAAGGCAATAGATTGTGGTCTGAGACAAAAATGTAAGCCTTTGGCCTGAATACAAAGGGCATGTCTGGAGAGAATCAGGCACAGCTCATCCACCCGTATAACACCATCCCTACCGTGAAGCGTGGTGGCAGCAGCATGCTATGGGAATGCTTTTCAGCAGCAGGGACTGGGAGACTGGTAAGGATGGAGGGACCAATGAATGGAGACATGCAGGCAATTTCTTGATGAGAACCTGCTTGAGAGTGCAAAGGATCTTAGACTGAGGGTGAAGATTTACATTCCAACAGCAGAATGACCCCAAGCATACAGCCAAAACAACGCTGAAATGGCTTCAGAACAAGAATGTAAAAGTACTTAATCTGTGGAAAGACTTGAAGATTGCTGTTCACTGCCACTCCATCTAATTTAAGAGCTTAAGAAAATCTGTAAGGAAGAATGGGAGAAAATCCAGAGATGCAAAGCTGATCCAGGCACCGAAGACTACTCTAAGCTGTATCGCTGCCAAGGTGTTTCTGCAAAGAATTGACTTGGGAATGCTTATGTAAATTAGATTTCTGTATTGCATTTTCAATAAATATAAAAACATCTTTTCACTTTGTCATTATGGGATATTTTGTGTAGATCGGTTAACAAATGATCAATTTAATCAATTTTGAATTCAGGCTGTAACACAACAAAATGTAGAACAAGTCAAGGGGTATGAATACTTTCTGAAGGCACTGTATCTAATAGCCATGTGAGCACAGACTGGTTAACCTGAATTCCACCCAGGCAGGAAAAGGATTGGGTTGCCTTAAATGAAACATGACCCTGCCAAGCCACACTGCTTCTTGACTCTCTGCTCGCTTAACCCGGAAGCCAGCCGCACCAATGTGTCGGAGGAAACACCGTCCAACTGATGACCGAGTCAGCTTGCAGTCAGCAAGTAGTCGCTAGAACACGATGAGACAAGGAAATCTCAGACGGCTGCCTCGCCCCATGGGTCTCCCAGTCACGTCCGGCAGTGACTCAGCCTGGGATCGAACCCGAGGCTGTAGTAGCGCCTCAGCACTGCGATTCTGCGCCACTTGGGAGGTGCAAACCAAAGATATAACTTAAGGTTTACCGAACTACGCTTTGATGGAATGAAACTTTGATGTCGGCACACACTGACTAATGAACACTATTGATGAAGAAATGCTCATTTATTGGGTGACTAATAGTTTGTCACCAGTTAGGCTCCTCATTAAAGTCAAATGCATTTCCAAAATTACATTTTAATTTGACAATGTAAACCTGAAGAATTGGAATTGACCCCAAATGTACTAGGTCCAGTGCATACGGCTCACTCTGTCTCTCTGTAATTGACAGAATCCGACAAGAAGCAGGAGGAGGAGAAGGAGGGAGAGGATAAGTCCCAGCCCCGCTCCATACGTGATCGCCGGCGGCCCCGTGAGAAGAGACGCTCCACCGGGGTGTCTTTCTGGACCCAAGATGGGGTTTGTGACACACACACTGACACTTTTTTTTAATGTGGACATGCCTCAAGTCTAATGAACAGAGCCCACTTGACCCACCTTTTAAGGTAATAGGGATACATGTCAGTTTGAGGTGAAAAGCCATTTTTATAGATTTAGCAGTACAACTACTCTCGAGGTACTACACTGAAGTGCACCTCCATGAAACATCTGGATGTAGCTGATTGGGGTTTTTCAGCCAGACTTTGGGTTTATTCTGAGAATAACTGTCCCGGTGCTGCTCCTGACCTCCTGTCCCTCCTTTCATTCCAGAGTGATGACAATGACCCAGACCAGTCGGCGGACTCCGAGGAAGGCAGCATCAAGGGTGAACCTCAGGTAACCTTAGTCCACACAACCGTGCAGAAATAAACCCACAATAGATGCAGTAAAGAGGTCATTGGAACGCAGGATGCTGTGACGCCCTCATTTGCGCAAATTCAACAAATCTGATCGAACTATGTCAAATCTGTAATTTTTGTATTATTAATTTGAAACGGGCTCAAGAAGGTTACTAAAGTCTGATTTGGATATTTTGGGCTGTTTTCACTGCATAACGTTTTAAAGTTGTCCCCTTTTCACGTTTTGAAGAAGTGCTAAATGCTAACTCAAGTTTGTATGAGATGGTATCATAGCTAGCATACAGAGATTGTTATGGAAGGTAGTCGTTTTTAACTGAAAGGCATGTCCACGTTAAAGTGTCAGTGGGTGTATATCACGAACCCCATTGATTGGTGACTATGACATGTATTGGGTTTGACATCCATACAAGCGTTATGCTCAGATTTATACCTCAACATATTGTGAAATATCCATAATAAACAATAGCCTATAGGCTGTTTTTGCTGGGGGGCATTGAGGATATTCCACTCGTTTCCATGGCATTTACATTGTTTTGATTGAGTTCCATTGACCTCTTTAGCGCAACTGTCTGTGGTCCAGCCTGAGACCCAAACTAAAGGATAGACTGTTTTGATTAAACACTTTAAGCGAGTGGCCATTTTTTTGATGAAGTTCAACCACCCCAATCAACTTTTTTTGCTCTTTCACTCTTTTGTCTATAGTCACGGCCAAGCAAGTGCCTCTGCTTTTCCTTTATTTGGCCCATTTTGGCCAGCTTTGGTACTGTAAAGACTCCCTCTTCTGCTTACTTTGGATATCATGGTTCCTCCTTTCCTGTGATTGTCCTGTTGCTAAGGTGACCTCAAACGCAAATCACTCCACCATAGTTCAGTAAGTTCCAAAACAAGCCACCACACAAAAAAAAATTGTCTTCATGTTGAACGTACAGGCAGTTTTCACTATTATGAAAACTATTCTGCGATAGGAGTAGAAAATGGAAGGAATTAAAACGTTCTGGGCTAGTTACTTTTTTAAAACTAGATATTGACAATTACTCTAAGTTTATTTTTTCACATGCATTGAAAAATGTCCAGCATTCTGCAATCCGCGATGACTTATTTTTAGTGGACACGACATCCACCCTGTAATCAGAGCTAAAGAACCCCCAACGGAGTTCCTGTTGTACCTTTTGGGAGGGAGATGAGAAGGTCGGTATGACTAACAAAAAATGGGTCAGGCCTCTTTGTATGTAAAAAGAGAGCGGCATTTTGTTTATCTACAAAGGACTCATGAAGAAACGTCCTATCTCTATTGTATCATCAATTCAATTTAGACTTACAAATGTCCAAACCCAGTCTCAGGCTTGGATACTACTGGAGGCCCCTTCGGTCTCCACAGTTGGGTAAAGCTGCTTTTAGTCTTTAAAAAAAAAATTTGCGACCTTCATGTGGAACAACTTCCAGAACTTCTCTGAAATGATCTCCTCGTCCTCCTTGGTCAATGATCAGTGACCTCTCTTGATATATCTGTTTTAATATCTCTTTTTGTTATGTTGTACATTGTATCTGTTTGTATTTATGCAGAGCTCCTCTTTAAGAGACCCTAGTCTTATGACTTCCCTGTCAAATAAAGGTTGAATAAGATGGAGTCTCCCTGGCTAAGTCTTCCTGTTTTGGAAGGGGTGTGTCCTATGCAGTGCTGCGGAGCGGACAGTGATGTGGCCAGGCGCTTGGCTGCAGATCAGACGCACACAGTGGGAGGAGGAGGGCTGGTGGACGGAGCAACCAGCCAGAAAGCCAGCATATCTCTTTGTTGTTGGAGGCTGCACGTTGGGGCGGGGCCTTAACGGAACACCAAATAGGAAATGGTCTATTATCTCTGCATGAATAGGAAAGCATTCAGGAAGAGCTGCTTCCTCCTGCCAGAGTTGATTTGGGTTTCTCCCTGGGCTTGGAATTGCCAGGGACCTCACGATACAATGTTAGGATACTTAGGGGCCGATACACGATGTGTATTGCGATTTGATGTTTAAACTATTGATCACTACATGTCTGCTACAGAGAGACGAGAGTGCATGTGAAAGTGACTTTTGATCGGTCATGGAAATAAAAGGGCTGAAAACAACACATTCGCTCACTATTTAAGAAGATTGAGAACAAGCTATAGGCTGAAAAATACAGGAGTTTTGGTGCAGGTACGGTCAACTAACGTTACCTGGCAATTAGGGTTGAATAGTTTGATATAGTCCTGGTATTTTACAAATGTTCCATCCTGAGAATAAATCACTTTTCTCCCGTGTAACCCGGTACTTCCCATCAAAACCGGAAGTGTTATTCAAAAGCATTTATAAAGCATATAAATAGGCCTATGTCTGGATTTGATTAGAGCTTTGTTTGAAAATTCAACTCTGATGCAACCGGCGCCTGATTGAATACATATTATGAGCCCTACATAACTGACAATGCGTCGAAGGCCAAATGATTGGGACGTTATCCAATACATAGGCTATATGATATATAAGCTACTGCACATTATGCACGGCAGAAAAACATAAAGCGCATAGCTACATCTATGGATAAGTAAATGAAACAAGTGGCAGTAGTCTTGAGTGTGAACTGCATTGTGTGGACTGGAATTACACCCCTTGTTCTAACCATGATAAAGCAGGTGCAGCACATGCAGCCTGCAAAGTTACAAGTAAAGGCTAGCAAATTTGATTTACATTTTAAGATATTTCCTGTTATTAGCCAACCTTTCTCTCTAGTGTTGCTCCATTCCTTCCTCGCTTTCAACAGTTAAATTAAATAAGTTGTGTTGTCCATCATTCTAATGACATACTTGAATAATGTAAGACTAGAATGAGATGTAGAAGGTGTTCACTTCTCCATGAGGATTGAATGGTTAATGGGTCTGAATAAATGACTACTATAGTCTAGTGCCGTCACGCAATTGCTCTTTCAAACTACCTGTGCGTTCTATTGGCTGTTCCGTTTAACATTCGAACACACAACTCTTGTTTGCTCTCTTCAAATAGTTTATTGGTGTAAGAAATGCAAATAAAATGTCCAGCAAGGTATTCTAGTCTAGCTTTTCCTGCATGGGACTCCAAGAGCTAAGGTGCCTTTTTATAGGCCAGCGAGTGGAGTACAGGTGTGTGCATATTGTGCAAGAGCCGGTGGCAATAAATTAGAAGCTTATTATGCATAATCTCTCTTCAATCTTGAACGGGATTGTCTAGTTTGGATGCAATTGGAATGGAATTGATGGAGAGCGAGCGTGCTCGCCCGTACATTGATTTAAAGCAACGATATAGGATTTTTAAAACGCTGCAATTAAAAAATAAATAAAATCTTTACAATTTGGGGGGAAAAAAGGTGACCCCCGAAAGCCAGATGGAGATGTGTAAATTAGACGCGCATTCAGTACAAATCGATACTTGCAGTCAAAGTATCAATGTAACTAGTTTCACCCCTCCAGTTCTGCCCACTTGATTTTAGGTGGTAAACATAGCTGGCCTTGTGGTGGTGTAAGTCAAGGACAACTGGAGTTATTGAAGAATGTCCCTGCATTTATCAATTACTTGCAGTGTGAAGTGAAGCACTTTTTTTTTCTTGACTTGAGGGAGATTTGAATTGGTCAAGATCTTCAAAATATATCACAACCTGAGGGAAGTAGGTTAAAACATGCTTTGGTGTTTTTGTTAAGCAGTATATTTTTCTGACAACTGACATGTACAACAGGTTGAATTACAGGTTTCTTCCCCCTCACCATTTTAATCTCTGTAGCTAAGGTCTTAAAGATATCCTGACACACAAGGGTTTTCCCTGGAGATCGGGCTCCTTCAGCTTCAGGAAACCAACAGCAATTTGAACACTGTTGTAGGCTTGGCCCTCTGACCCACATCCCGCCTGCTCTGAGAAACACTGCGGGAGCTAGGAGAGGCTGGGATCAGGGGCAGGCCCTTAAGGCACTGGCAGGCTTGGCAGCCATTCAGGAATATCTGTGTAGGGGGGCTGTTGCAGTGCAGAGGGGTCAGATACTATGAGAAGGGAGAGGGGCTGGACACTAATTCGTCCAACATCTAGCTTTGTCAACTCTTTGCAAATCAATGAGGCAGACCTTTTGAAGCCAAGGAAATGAATAACCTAGCAGTATATCTAATTTAGTATTTACAAAAAGATGTGCTCGGAGAATAGAATGCACCTTAAAGATCCTGTTTTCATTGTGTTCATTGTGATGCTCCAAACATTCCCCAGCAGAACGACAAAACCCTCAAATGCACTCTAATTGATCATCTACATTCCACATACTGCGCTCGTCTAGACAACAGGAAAACTGCTTTGAATCGGTCATGTGGATTTGCTTGTATTAACATCGGGTAAAGACATTAAATCACTGCTGTTTTTCTTTTCACAGAGCGACCGACTGTCCAGGTACGTGCCAAATTCAGTATATTCTTCAGGTCTATCCAAATGGCACACTATTCCCTATATAGTGCACAACTTTTGACCCGGGCCCATAGAGCACCTGTAGTGTACTAATTTTGACCAGAGCCCTATGTAGAGAATAGGGTGCCATTTGGGAATGCATCATTCCTGTCTATTTACCCTTCACTTGGAGGGCTTGTGCAACTTTGGACCAAATAAATAGTTGACAAACTGGTATATGGCTATGTAAATATTAGACATGGTCAATAAGATGCTGTAGAGCTAAGTGTCCATGTTTTTATTCTGTTCAGGAATGAGAGCAGCACTTCCTCTTCTGACCGCTATGACCACCTGGGTAGCCGCGGCGAGGGTCGCAGGTCATTCTCAAGCAGGCTGGACCGAGACGATAGCACTGACTACAAGAAGGTACTGGAGCTCCCAGACACTCACCTTCTACCTTAGTTAAAATCACACCAGACTCAATGACAACACCATAGAAATAGTCACATTTTCCCTGTGAAGTTACTTTTTTCTGACTTTTTCCCTCTCTCAGCTTTATGAGCAGATCCTAGCTGAGAATGAGAAGCTGAAGTCCCAGTTACGTGACACAGACTTGCAGCTGAATGACTTGAAGCTACAGCTGGAGAAGGCCACACAGGTGAGGCACTGGGGCCAGGCTGCGCTGTACAGTTGGGAAATTAGCATGTAGCATTAGGATCACTCATTGTGAATAAATAGGACTTCCACGCTAACTGTGGGTTATCAACGTTGCTTGTATTACAGAGGCAGGAGCGCTTTGCTGACCGGTCGCAGCTTGAGATGGAGAAAAGGGTACTGATTTATTAAGTGTTTTATGTGTTAATGTTTTTAACTTCATTCATTTGTTTGGTAAAATGATTAACTTACAAAAATGAGTTGTATGAATGAAAGGCACTTACAAATAAAATTATTGGTTTGAACTGAATTGGTATTGGTAGTGGTTAACAGCGTGGTAATCAATGCCAACTGGTTTATGTCTGAAGGTTACAAGCAGGCCCCAATTTCAGCTGGGTGGTATGGTCTTATAAACCTGACTACTTTCTCCAGTCTACTGCCTCTCCTGCTGGCTGGCTCACCATGCCAGTATATTTGGCTGGGGGGCATGCAACCCCACCCAAGCACGAGCTACCTACCTTCTCTCACGTGTTTTTGAAAATTTTTAGCCAGTGTGTGGTCACTTTTTCTCCATGGTTGTTCTTTTTGACGAGTGTGTGTGTGATAGCGAGTATACACGATGGATTGTTTCAATGTAAATGTGTTATCTTACGCATGTGCTTTTTGCCATTCTTTTTGGAAAGTGTTCACTCACATCACCTTAACGACTGACACAAATGTATGGGGTCAATTTCACGCCATATGTATTGAATTCAAATAAAAATAAAACATGAACATGAGAAATAAAGTTGAGAATGTAAACATATTTTGGAGGACGGGTGAAATAATGGATTTTGAAATCAAAAATCAAACGATTGAATGCAAAATATACAGTCGTGTCAAAGTTTTGAGAATGACACAAATATTAATTTACTCAGTTTGCTGCTTCATTGTCTTCAGATATTTGTCAGTTACTATGGAATACTGAAGTATAATTACAAGCATTTCATAAGTGTCAGGCTTTTATTGACAATTACATGAAGTTGATGCAATGTCAATATTTGCAGTGTTGACCCTTTTTCAAGACTTCTACAATCTGCCCTGGCATGTTGTCAATTAACTTCTGGGCCACATCCTGACTGATGGCGGCCCATTCTTGCATAATCAATGCTTTTAGTTTGTCAGAATGTGTGCGTTTTTGTTTGTCCCACCCACCTCTTGAGGATTGACCAAGTTCTCAATGGGATTAAGGTCTGGGGAGTTTCCTGGCCATGGACCCAAAATATCGATGTTTTGTTCCCCGAGCCAGGTTGGTTATCACTTTTGCCTTATGGCAAGGTGCTCCATCATGCTGGAAAAGGCATTGTTCGTCACCAAACTGTTCCTGGATGGTTGGGAGAAGTTGCTCTCAGAGGATGTGTTGGTACCATTCTTTATTCATGGCTGTATTCTGAGGCAAAATTGTGAGTGAGCCCACTCCCTTGGCTGATAAGCAACCCCACCCATGAATGGTCTCAGGATGCTTTACTGTTGGCATGACACAGGACTGATGGTAGCGCTCACCTCGTCTTCTCCGGACAGGCTTTTTTCCAGATTCCCCAAACAATCGTAAAGGGGATTCATCAGAGAAAATGACTTTACCCCAGTCCTCAGCAGTCCAATCCCTGTACCTTTTGCAGAATATCAGTCTGTCCCTGATGTTTTTCATGGCTTCTTTGCTGCCCTTCTTGACACCAGGACATCCTCCAAAAGTCTTTTGCCTCACTGTGCGTGCAGACACACTCACACCTGCCTGCTGCCATTCCTGAGCAAGCTCTGTACTGGTGGTGCCCCGATCCTGCAGGTGAATCAACTTTAGGATATGGTCCTGGTGCTTGCTGGACTTTCTTGGGCGCCCTGAAGCCTTCACAACAATTGAACCGCTCTCCTTGAAGTTCTTGATGATCCGATAAATGGTTGATTTAGGTGCAATCTTACTGGCAGCAATATCCTTGCCTGTGAAACCCTTTTTGTGCAAAGCAAAAAGGTAACCATGATTGACAGAGGAAGAACAATGATTCCTAGCACCACCCTCCTTTTGAAGCTTTCTGTCTGTTATTCGACCTCAATCAGCACGACAGAGTGATCTCCAGCCTTGTCCTCGTCAACACTCTCACCTGTGTTAACGAGAATCACTTACATGATGTCAGCTGGTCCTTTTGTGGCAGGGCTGAAATGCGGTGGAAATGTTTTTGGGGGGGGTTCATTTGCATGGCAAAAAGGGACTTTGCAATTAATTGCAATTCATCTGATCACTCTTCATAACATTCTGGAGTATATGCAAATTTCCATCATACAAACTGAGGCAACAGAGTTAGTGAAAATTAATATTTGTGTCATTTTCAACTTTTGGCCACTGCTGTAGAATTGTAAACACAAATAATACATCAAAAGCAAAACCCCGAAACTTGTAAAAAAAAAATAATTTTAGAGCGAGAGCAAAACATATTTTATCTAACTACTTAGGTAAACATATTAATTACATGTTGCACAACGTTCGGCGCAGGTGTATGGCGAACAATTTGCCAACACCTGCGCTGAACTTTGTCTGACAGATGGTTTGCCATTAAATGTATTAGACTTGCTTCTAATATCTACAAAACTAGTGGACCAATGGAGACTTCTCTACGTCTCCCTAAACCCTGCCTTTCACTGAAAAAATAATGCCTGAGTTGCATTCGAAAAGACTGGCTGTGAAAGCATAGAAACAGACATAGAAAGCAAAGATACGAGTAGCGTAACCAAAGGGTAGGACATGCAGGCAAGACCGTAGGCAAAATCTATTCAATACGATTGGTTGCTGGGAAAGTTTAACCAAAAACTTTTTGTATTCGTTTGAAAATATTTTTTTAAATACTTTCATTATGTTTTGCTCTTGTAAGCAAATCATTTTAAAGCAAATTTTGGGGTTTTGCTTTTAATGTATTTTTGTTTACAATTATATTTTATTTGTTTGGTTTTTGATTTCAAAATCCATTATTTCACCCGTCCTCAAACATGTTTACATTCTCAACTATTTTTCATGTTCATGATTTATTTTATTTTGAATTCAATACATATGGTGTGAAATTGACCCAATAGAAACATCACCTTAACGACAACAGGCACATGCAGTTAGCATGGTGGCCAAGAAAAAAAGTTTATCCTGATCTCCAACCATCTTCCATGAATGATTTACCCATACCCTAATCTATTGCTTTAGTTTGCTTATTAAAGTCCCTGTTGTCACCGGATTTTAGATGACCTTCCCTTGATCTCGTTCCCCTGGCGTTCCCTAAAGTCTGCATACCTCAACCTTCACAGCTTGGGTCTGCCTTTGTAAGCGAAGCCAACTGCTTCTTTTATTTCAGCTGTATTGGCCCCGCCAGTATGGCTGACATTACCCATGAGTCATTTCATGAACGTGTCATGTTTAGATTAACCACATCAGGAGAAGATGGGAGATGCAGCACTAGACATGTTAGGTCTTTTTAGATTAGATGTTAGGTCTTTTTGATGCTTCACAATCATGCGAGTGCACCTCACCCACTTTCCTCTCGCCTCTGTCTCTCTCTTCATGAAGCTCCTCAACCTGCATCTGTTATCTGACGTTCACACCTCATCTCCACAGTCACTTTATTGGATATAACTGCAGCTAGGTTTTACTATCAGACAGTGTCAATTTAGATTCCGTCTTTGTTTTAGTCATAAAATACCTTTTTTAGGCTTAGTCACATTTTAGATCAAATAATGAATGTCGGCTACCTCTGACATTAATTGTGGCAGATTGTAACTAATGCCAGGCACAATTAACCATATAGGCTATAAAGCCTTTGCTACAGGTTAAATTTACGACTGATTTTCTCCCCATCATAACCGTAAAGGGGGGTAAGTAAGTGGTTTCTTGAAAAGGGGAGAATTTAAGCTTTCCATAAATGTCAGAAGTATTAACATACTCCTAATATTCAACAAATAGCATTCGTTTGTTCCATAGGAAAAAAGGAACCACTTGCATTCGTACATCGCTGTGCGTGAGCAGCAACACAGATGAATAATAGCGCAAAGGGGAAAATGGAGGTTCTGATGTGATCAAAGCAAAAATAGCCAACATGAAAGTGAGTAACCATGACTTGTAACTAAGCTCAACTAGAACAGTAAAGTGTCCTGGCACATGGCTTCGCATCGGTTCAAAAGATTGAAGTGGCCTGGGTAGCTGTGGGAGGAGAGTTGAGTGGATCAGCTCAATCAGACCGTGCAACTGAAAGATGTCAATTCTACAAACATGTCCAATCCTAAACATGTATGCTTCAGAATATTTCATGCAGTCCTCTCATTGGCAGAATTGGCATCCTTCATGTTCCGTGGTCTGCAGCTGATTTGAGTTGATCTGCCCAGCGCTCCCACACAGCTCCAGGCCGTCACTTCAGTCACTCGTCAATCTTTTGAACTGATGCGAAGCCAGGTGACACTTGACTGTCGAATGTTGTGGCTTTAGCGCCGTGGTCCGCATGTCATGCCAAATTAAATGTCCATTAGTGTCACCTTTTCGTTGACTAAAATGAAAGTAATTGGTGATAGTTATCCCCCCCCATGGAATCTCGTCTCGTTATCGTCATAGTTTTAGTCAGGAAAAATATTGTTGATGAAATGAACACTGCTATCAGAGCCAGAGTCCCTCGAGGCTGTAACAGCCGAGCTGCGGAGCCGAGGTGTGGGGTAACATAACTGAAGCAGTTTGTGGGAGCCTGTATGCGGTGGTTGTCTTGTGTGGTGTTTTCTATGCTCGTCTCCCTCTTCTGTTAACATCCGTTTGTCCCCCTCCCTGCAGGAAAGAAGAGCTCTAGAAAGGAAAATCTCTGAGATGGAGGAGGAACTCAAGGTACTGTCTTATGTGACTGGGCCCTCGATGTATGTTGTTGGATGTAAGGCCCTATTTTTTGTGCAGGGCACCAGAAGGTTTTGAGTGACATAATTGCATATTGCCCCTTTAAGATCAGGAACAGCAGTCAATATTCCAATGTTAAACATACTGTATACTTTAGCTGGACCACTAGTGTGGACCAATGTGAGGAGGGCCGGAGGCAATTCAATGTCCCATTTGATAAACTCTCTGGTGCTGTGAATTATAGCATTGTAGATGTATAACGTAACAATCCTAACTGACAGTCAGCATAGTGCTGTTGTCACTACACTCCCCAGTGTTTGATTTGAGCCCCCAGTGTATCCTGTGTGTGTGTGTGATCAGTATTGCCACATTTTGGGATGCTCTATGTTGACGTAACTCGTAAACCCTTCTAACTAAGGAGATTGGATGTTCTCAGAAACAGGGCAACAAAATAAACAAGTGTTTTCCTTCTTCCCAGCATTGCCATAATGTAGTGACTATTTCTAGGTCATAGGCAGCCCAGTGACCATATCGGTCTTCCTCTCGCTCTCTATTCTACTCTGCTACTGTAGATTGGCGTCTCTCCTACATGCCAGCCTGCTTGGAAAGCACTTGTCATTCCTCCATTTCCAAACTCTGTCCCATTTTCCTAACAATCTCCTTTTTCTGTTTTGTCTTCTTTCCCCTTCTTATCCTTTCTATAATTTGTATTGGCCCCCCTTGTCTTCCATTCTTTCTCTCCCTTCTGGTACACTCTCCCATCTCCCCCTTTGCTCTGCCCTCTGCTGGTTTGAGACTCTTTCGCTCTACCTTCTCTCTCGCTCTCCCCCTCTCTCTCCCTGTGTTGTGGTTTTCCTGCAGAACCTCCCAGAGGTAAAGCAGGTTCAGGCCCTGCGTCAGGTCAAGGAGCGGCTGCAGGCAGAGAACAGGGCCCTGGCCCGCGTGGTGGTCAAGCTCTCCCAGTCAGCCTGCAGCCAGCTACCCCCCTCCGTGGACCTGTAGCCCTGCCCAACCGCTCCTCCTCACCCCCTCACCCTCCCTTCTCATGCTCCATTCGTGCTCCGACCTCACCCATAGACAGGCAGGTCCCCAGCCGCCCAACTACAAGGTTATCTCCTCCCCCTACCTCCCCTGTCCTCTCTGGTTTTCATATTGGGGAGTGTGTTTTGACTGGGCACTTTCCATTTGCAGTAGCTATAGTTCACAGTATAGTTCAATGTTATTTTCAGTCAGGTAAGTATCAATTCAGGTGTTCATTTTCATATAAGCAAATATACTACGTTATTGTTAGTGCAGCACCTGAAGTATAAATATTGGACTACATGATTAGGTCTTTATTCAATTGATTTTACTAGATAATTTGATATACTGTAAAGGAGAGTGCCCCATTTTGTTCTTTTCCCCCCCAGTGTGCAGTCTTGAAGTCTTTATCAGGGAATGCCGTTGTTTCGTTCGGCTGGTTTCTGGCTTTGCATGACATGGCTTCCTTTTAGCGTCAAATGGCGGACATATTTTTTTATGGAGGACGGACACATTTCCTTTCCCCTCAGTGTCTTTCTCCAGTCCCACCCCCATTTCAATTGAGTCTTTATAGATGACATCAACCCAGCTTTGAGACTGGGTCACCCCCAATACTGCAGGTTTCCACTTGGTCTTATTTAATTTCCCAGTGACCTAGACATATTAATTTGGCTCTTGCTCATGATTTCAATTTCCATTACATGCCATAAGAAGCTCCTGTTGGTTGATTGTCATCTGTAATATAATGCCTTTATAGTTTTGCGGTGAACAGTTTTGCTCTTGATCTCCCTGGATGTTCAGTTGTTTCCTATGTGAATGCTGAAGTGTTTCAAGATGGACTGGGCAATCCGCCATGGTTGCACTGCCCCAGGCAATGCTGGACTGCATGGCTTCATGAATCTGCTTAGCCCAGTATGGATTTAATTGATATTGAGGGAATTATATTTGGGAATGAAAATCTGTGACTCATTGTGATTAGTTATATTTTCATTTGTCAAACAAACTAGGTAGTAGTTCTCTCTTAATATTACCCACTTAATCCATAACACTTTGGCACCACACTGATGACTAGTTAAAGTTTCTATTTCAGACTAAACTCAAACTGTGACCGGCAGTGGTGTAGTTATGTTGGTGAATAACATAACTACTGGCATTGTATTAAGGCAGAAATGTAGTAATGCCATTTTTCATATAGCAGTTAGTTTGGAAATTTGGTTCAGGGCAGAAATGGGTATTGGGTGGGTACGACTGCGAGATGGCGTTAGCTTTACACTTGATAAGTCTACCTCAGAAAGACAAATAAAAAAACTGAACGATTGCAGAGGCATTATTTGATGCTGCAACAGTTTGAGTTGTCGCTCATGCATTTTTTTTTTAGTCCTGTATGCTTGAAACAAAGGTGCACTGTTTGTGCTGCCAGGATTTATGCTGTGTATTTGACGAGTGTGTTGTATTCCTGGCTGCCAGTGGAGCCGTCTCTCCTGTTCTGCATGGCTATTTAGCAGAAACTTTGGACTGGGGTGTGCTTGCTCCATTCTCAGCAAAGAATATAAAGACAATGGGGGAAAAAGTGGTTGAGACTGGCTTGTCAAAGATGCTGATGACACACACTGCAATTAACAGTTTCTGGAACTGGGCTGACTGAACCTTAACGTGTCTCTATGGTGACATGTCTCTAAGCCTGTTTCCCCCTCTCTTTTTTGTTCTCTTCCAGACGCTACCAGACTTGAAATCAGACAACCAGAGACTAAAGGACGAGAACGGAGCTCTTATTCGAGTCATTAGCAAGCTTTCCAAGTAGAACAAATCCCGCCCTCCTGCGCCCGCCCACTCCTCCATGGCAGTGACTAATGGAATTGCAACTTTTAGGTATTAATTGCAAGACATCCGCAACAAGACTCCTTCACAGCTCTTCTATGCCTCGCTCCTCTCCCACCACCACAGCATCCTCCATGTCCTCCCTCTCTCCATTAGGTTATTCTCCACTTCAACCTGTGGCTGCTCTCCAGATAGAACCACTGAGTTTACATTAGCAGAGGATAGGGTTGTGAACGGCATGTAAAAGCGTTTGCGGGCGGGGATCCTCAACTATTTAACCAATAAGCCTTAGTTGTACATAAAACACTTGTATCGATCTCTCGGCTGTCACAGAAGAACAGTTATTTCACACCTGATTTTATTCGTGCCACAAACCTTTATTTGATCTTTTTGTTTTCATTTCCTGTTTGTTCCTCGACCTACATACAAGGGTTGTGCGATGTGTAGTTGTCCTGTTCTTTCTGACCCCCCCCCCAGGAGAAGTCCTCCCCGTTTTTGGAGGCTCTGCCACACAGCAGAAGACTTCCCAGTCGTACCCCGTCTTAGTACACGCAACCCCACCCCGACACACACCACACAAGCACACACACCTCTATCCACGCCACTCACCCCCTTTCCATTTCTGTACCTTTGTGTGTCTCCCTCAGAGGTAAATGGAATTATCGCTTTACAGAACAGGTGGACTTGGTGGAATTTAAGCTTTCACTGTATGTGCAATATGCATTTATTTCTAATAAAAATGCTTTAATGATGAGTCCATCACTAGTAGGATTTTCACTCCATCTTTCCATCGCTCACCCCTTTCACCGACCCTCTCCCCCCCCCTCTTTTCTTTAAGGTTGTAGTGTAGTCGTTGGTTTATACTCTGTATTTCTCACTTCGTTTTAGCAGGTACTGAGTGATGCTGTATATACCTGTATGTATCGTTTGAGACCAGCACATGGCATGCATTTATGGTTCCCGTCTGTTACTATTAAAAATATACAAACTCCAGAGGACAAAAAAAGTGTGTTTTTAACTATTTTCTTCATTTATAGTCTAAAGACATTGGATTACAACCGGGCCCCTCTCTTAAAGGGAATGGCTGGCAGTGTTCAGTGCTTTTTCTTTCCAGTTTTAAGTGTTCACGGTAATTGAGATACGAATAATATAATTGCTTCACTACATTTCACACATTGTATTCAGTATCTTTGGATGAGTGCTGTTCGTTTTCTTTTCAGTTGTTTTTTTAAGCTGTAGTATTAGCCAAGGTGTTGTCACTAAAAGATCTTAGGTATTGCTAACCCAGTCCTTTTTACAATGTCTACATGCACTGTCAATGCCATGTGAGGAGTATTTGATGTCAGCCACCATCAAATAAAGTCCATGCATCAAACACATTTTATGCATTTCAGTGGCCTTTTTAAGGATACTGTAGTAAAGAAAACGTTGCTGTAGTTGGACTGTTGGCCATCTCCTCTTTTGGTTTACATTGCTGTTTTTCCTTTTTAAATTTCCCATCTTGTAAAATAGGCATGTGGCTTCATACATGCGAGCTGTGCTGTGACTACCAACCACTGAAGAGTTCATTAAAAATAAACTTGTACATTGTAAAGCCCTTGTGTTGGCTATTTTATTCTTGTCATTCATTAAATTGTGCACTTGAAGGTGACTATAGGCCTTCAGGGATGCTAACCTGTCACTTCTCTGAATAGTTTCTGTCTTGGCCTCTTTCTGCAGTGATACCTCCCCTCCATTGCACAGCAGAAACATGTTACGAGAATGGTTTCTTGGGTCGTCTCTGCTGTGTTATGGAAGTCCCCAATTCCAACTGGCTAAAGCTGTGGAGGACCTTCAAAGATGTCCATGTCTGTCAACTACCTGTATTTTATTTAGGACAAACGAGTGTGCATGTTTTTAGAAACAACAAGGCCTACTTATTCAATGTTTCCCAATAAAATGTTCAGTTTATTTTAACCCACATTGAATGGAAACACCCAGCTCAGCCGGGGAGAGCCCAACAACCATGCTCCTCTAGGCCTACATCCACCACCACCTCAGGTCAGTTTGTTTCACCTGCAATAATAGGGATGTGATTTAGACCCATGTCAAGCATGGATTAGTTTCTC
Source organism: Oncorhynchus tshawytscha (assembly GCF_018296145.1). Taxonomy (NCBI): domain Eukaryota; kingdom Metazoa; phylum Chordata; class Actinopteri; order Salmoniformes; family Salmonidae; genus Oncorhynchus; species Oncorhynchus tshawytscha. Next base: position 5,134,512 of record NC_056443.1, on the reverse strand, counting down.
CTGGCCCATAGATTACTTTCAGGGTGAGGAACCATCTAACCTCGTCCCCAGGGCTATTGGGAATATAATCTTGGGATGTCAACGATTGAAAGTTGGACTTGGTGAGAGTGACCATACTGAGTGAAGTATTCCATTGAATGTTTGCGAATAACACGATTGTGAGGTTAGGGGTGTGGTTTGTCACCACAGCAGATTAGGATATTAACACAGCCGTTTAGGTGAATTAACATAGCAGGTTAGGAAAAGGGGTTAAGGTTAAGCTAATGCTATAGTTGTCAACTGTTGTCCCCGACGCGACTGCTAGATGGAGTTGTAAGCCTAAGTCGACTCCCTCTAGCCTCAACAGTAGAAATGTAAACAAACCATCTGTGGCCACAAATCATGTCTGTCTTAGGATACTCCATTATTGCAATAGACCCGCTCATACAGAGTGATTGCTATGTTGAATCACCGTTCTTATATTGTATGCTACCTTCTATAAGACAATTTCGATCTTTATGTCTGAGAAGGGTGCTTTAGACCCATTTTAGAGGAGCGGGAATTCCTTGAATAAAATGATCCCAATAATCTTGAGTTGGGTGTTGTCACTAGTGTTGGAGCCTCAAATGTTTGTCACTCCTGTGCTTGTGTTACAGTAATGTGCCCTCATCTGCCCTGGAGTGTTGTAACTGGTTCAGGAGCTTAATGTTGAGCTCTAGAATTGCATCATGGGAAATACAGTTTATAAACACCTTGCGGACCACCAGCCTAAATTGGGACCTATCACCGGGAAACATCCAGTGGTGTGGAGATATTTCACCAGAGGACAACTTGGCATTTGACCAGGAAATGCAGTTGATGAGCCAGACACACTTCCTGGCCCACAACGGCTGGGTGATGTCAGATGACCCCCTGACAAACTTTGCAGAGCCAGGTCAGCTGATAGTTCAGTAGTATTAGGTTACAGGTCAGCTGATAGTTCAGTAGTATTAGGTTCCAGGCCAGCTGCTACTGCTGTTGTAACTGTGGTCTAGTTTCGGCCTGTAATTGTCATATCCAGTCTATACCAAAAGGGGGTGGTAAAGATTGACCTTTCCCTGAGAAATGTCACTTTTTTTGTTTTAGATATCATTGATATTTCTAACTCTTCTGTTTCATCCCTGTCTGGCTCTACCGTGTACCTGAGTGGAGAGCTGATCTGCTGGGGAGACAGCCTGAAGCTGTGCTGCTTAGGGGAGAGCTGATCTGATGGGGAGAGCTGATCTGCTGGGGAGACAGCCTGAAGCTGTGCTGCTGAGGGGAGAGCTGATCTGCTGGGGAGACAGCCTGAAGCTGTGCTGGGGGAGAGCCTGAAGAGCTGTCTGCTGGGGAGACAGCCTGAAGCTGTGCTGCTTAGGGGGAGCTGAGCTGATTTGCTGGGGAGACAGCCTGAAGATGTGCTGCTGAGGGAGAGCTGATCTGCTGGGGAGACAGCCTGAAGATGTGCTGCTGGGGAGAGCTGATCTGCTGGGGAGACAGCCTGAAGCTGTGCTGCTTAGGGAGAGCTGATCTGCTGGGGAGAGCTGATCTGCTGGGGAGACAGCCTGAAGCTGTGCTGCTGAGGGGAGGGCTGATCTGATGGGGAGAGCTGATCTGCTGCGGAGACAGCCTGAAGCTGTGCTGCTGAGGGGAGAGCTGATCTGCTGGGGAGACGGCCTGAAGCTGTGCTGCTGAGGGGAGAGCTGATCTGCTGGGGAGACGGCCTGAAGCTGTGCTGCTGAGGGGAGAGCTGATCTGCTGGGGAGACGGCCTGAAGCTGTGCTGCTGAGGGGAGAGCTGATCTGCCAAAGCCTCTACCCCTTCACTTTCCCCTTCCCATCTCTTGCCCTCTTTATCTCCAACCTCACTCTTTCTCCCTCCCCAAACTTGCCTATGTTGCATTGTGTGCCCTGGTGTGTGTGGTGTGGCTGTATGTAGTACATGCTGGAGAGAACTCGCAAGCTGAAGCCAGACCTGTATATGGTGGCTGAGCTGTTCACGGGCAGCGACGAGCTGGACAATCTCTTTGTCACTAGACTGGCCATTACCTGCCTCATCAGAGGTAAGAGCCTGGGAAATACACAAATGGCACGTAATCTATAGCCTGACTGCCAGTCTATTTGTGAAATCAAGCCAACTCCTTGACAATTAGGAAATGAGTTGAGCATTGGAGTGGACCAGAGCACATACAGATCTGGGGACCAGGCTACATAATCTGGTAGAAATGGAAAAATAAGTGTTAACTGTTTCTGTTTTGCTTCAACAGTTGGGTATTGCCTTTGTTCATGGTATATTGATACACATGAAATTAAATACATCTGCAATTGATTGTCTCTTGGCTAAAAGGGACTGTTGGTGGTAATATTAGAAGTGAACTATGAATAAATTGACATTCATTCAGCTCGAGTGAGCTTTCTTATTAATGACCATATTGGCTATAACCATTTGCCTGTTTTATCTAGTTGCTACAATAACAATCTCTCTCGGTCTCTTTATGTCTGTCTCTGTTCCTCAGAGGCCATGAGTGCAGGAGACAGTCACGAGGAGGGTAGGCTGGTCCACACGTTTGGTGGAGAGCCTGTGGGCTCGTCTGAGGCTGGGCTGAACGAATGTCTAGTGCCCTCTATCGCCCATGCCATGTTCCTCGACGTTACCCATGACAACGATATGGTCCAATTCACAAACCTATCAATATAACTCCTTGTAACCCCTACTGCCTCTGATCTGGCAGAATCACTGTATTTGTGAATGTTGGAGTGTGCCCCTGTTTGTACATTTAAAAAGCAACAAAAAAGTGGTGTTTGCTTAATGTGAGGAATTTGATGTATAGCTTTTACTTTTACTCAAGTATAACAATTGTATTTTTTTCCCCCACCTTACAAAATCTTTAAAAAGGAGGTGGTGGTTCTGGAGGCCAGGACTGTGGAGAGGATCGGATCGCTGTGTCAAACCAGAAAGACAGGAACGGCATCAAGAGTCTGCCGAAGCACACTGTAGAGATCAGAGAACACAACCAGGTAACATGAGAACAGCACCATAGAATTACAACTTTACCTCCCAGCTAGGGTTACAGGCATGCCTCTATATGCCTGGCATGTGATTGTACACAATGGGCAATTTTAGTTTATAAGGCATGAGAACCCGGGTTTTATTGTGTGATAATCAAGGGCTGTTCTTAGACCTGATGTTTTGTGCTTGGGTCACTTCAGTCTATACACATGTACAGTGGGGCAAAAAAGTATTTAGTCAGCCACCAATTGTGCAAGTTCTCCCACTTAAAAAGATGAGAGGCCTGTAATGTTCATCATAGGTACACTTCAACTATGACAGACAAAATGAGGAAAAAAAATCCAGAAAATCACATTTTTTATGAATTTTTTATGAATTTATTTGCAAATTATGGTGGAAAACAAGAGAAACGACAGTCCATCATTACTTTAATTAAGACATGGTCAGTCAATCCAGAACATTTCAAGAACTTTGAAAGTTTCTTGAAGTGCAGTTGCAAAAACCATCAAGCTCTCTATGATGACCGCCACAGGAGTTACCTCTGCTGCAGAGGATAAGTTCATTAGAGTTACCAGCCTCTGAAATTGCAGCCCAAAAAAATGTTCAAGTAACAGACATCTCAACATCAACTTTTCAGAGGAGACGTCGTGAATCAGGCCTTCATGGTTGAATTGCTGCAAAGAAACCACTACTAAAGGACACCAATAAGAAGCCAATAAACATGAGAAATGAACATTAGTCAGGTGGAAATCTGTCCTTTTGTGGGGAGTAGGTGAACGGATGATCTCACATGTGTACTTCCCACCGTGAAGAATGGCAGAGGAGGTGTGATGGTTTAGGGGTGCTTTGCTGGTGATACTGTCAGTGATTTAGTTAGCATTTAATGCACACTTAACCAGCATGGCTACCACAGCATTCTGCAGCGATACACCATCCCACCTAGTTTATGCTTATTGGGCCTATCATTTGTTTTTCAACAGGACAATTACTCAACACATCTCCAGGCTGTGTAAGGGCTATTTGACCAAGAAGGAAAGTGGAGTGCTGCATCAGATGACTTGGCCTCCGCAATCACCCGACCTCAAACCCAATTGAGATGGTTTGGGATGAGTTAGACCGCAGAGTGAAGGAAAAGCAGCCAACAAGTGCTCAGCGTGTGGGAACTCCTTCAAGACTGTTGGAAAAGCATTCCAGGTGAAGCTGGTTGAGATAATGTCAAGATTGCCTTCATGACAGCTTTGAACAAAGGGTGGCTACTTTGAAGAATCAAAAATCAAAAAATATATTTTGATTTAACACTTTTTTTGGTTACTACATGATTCCAAATGTGTTATTTCATAGTTTTAATGTCTTCGCTATTATTCTACAATGTAGAAAATAGTACAAATAAAGAAAAACCCATGAATGTGTAGGTGTGTCCAAACTTTTGACTGGTACTGTATATAAATTCCGGCGACTGATATTACTCGTTCTGATAATTCATATATTTTTCTTATTTCTTTATAAACTTTTGGTATTATGTTTGCATTATATAAGCATTTTGCTGCACCTGTGATAACATCTGCAAATTTGTGTACTCGACCGATACATTTTTATCTAATTTGAAGTACAACTTAGACTGTAGTTTACTGTTGAGAGTTAGAATGGTAGAATACACAAGGTGCAGTTTTGAAACTTGGTTGTGCATCAGCAATTTGCCTCTTGTTATATGTTACTCATTGACAGGCACTCAATTAGCCCATGTCAGTTAACCTTTTTGTTAAATTGGTCTAGTTAGTCTAGCCAGCTATCTAAATTTGTAGTCATCATGGCCGAATTACCGTCCGGGAACACTGGGCACGTGCCCAGGGGCCCAGACCTCCGGGGGGCCCCCATTGAGTTTCTTAGTCACTCTGATTCAGGTATCATATTAACATGGCATAAGTCATGTCAGCATATGTAGAATTGCTGGAAAATGGCTTTTAAAATTGCAAAAAATGTCTCACCAACCCATGGCAAAATGTGTAGAATTTCAGGAAATTAGCTCCTAAACAGTAACAACAACAAAAAGTTATGTAAAGCAAACGTATGGGTGTTCCTTTTGTTAATAAAATAATTTTGTTGCGAACAGATCCATCTGTGTGTATTAAATTCGAGTTTTTAATCCCAGTACTGAGTTAATATGTAGCGGCTAATCATTTAGTCCTGAACAGAACCATTATTTTTTCATTCCGTACCACTCTTCCTACCAGCAACCCCTAGTTGAACACACTGGCCTAGTTAAATAAAGGTATACCATTTTTTACAAAAATTGGTTTATCTTTCCTTTCTGTTCCTTTTTTAACCTTTTATTATTGTTATTATTTTTTACATTTAGCTCATTAAATTACTTCACCCATCAGTGATGATAAAGCAGGCATGCAAGTTATTTACATATGTGATGGATAGACAAGTGTAGCCTATGACGCAAGATGCGACTGAAATTTTACGGGTGGAGAGAGAGGGTTGAGGAGGAGGCTTGAAGCGCTGGGCATCTTGTTATGACATGCATTATCTTAATTGGGTCCACAGTATTATAACTAGAAGGAGCGGCTTCTATGGAGGAACTTTGAATGTCCTTTGAGCTTGCTGCTAGCTAAAAAAAACTTGTGTGAAAAAGCGGCACCAGAATTCAAAAACACATCTTACGATTTTGGAGTTAGTATTTTGGAGTTTTTTTTATCCAAGTTGAAAGGTGATGACTAGGCCTATATTATTCTTAACTAGCATTGAATAGCTAATTAAAAATAGATAATAAAAAATCTCTCCTATCTCCTGAACCACGCTTGTAACGTCAGTACAGCAGCCTATGGTAATGCTAGTACAGTAGCCTATGGTAATGCTAGTACAGTAGCCTATGGTAACGCCAGTACAGTAGCCTATGGTAACGCTAGTACAGTAGCCTATGGTAACGTCAGTACAGTAGCCTATGGTAACGTCAGTACAGTAGCCTATGCGTCAGAGGGGGGAGGGGCAGGTAGCCTAAACACGCACACACTTGGCAAAGATTTTCAGCTTGCAGGCAGATATTGGAATACATTTCTGAGTGACAGAGTGAGGGCTTTGCAGATGCACTTTGCTGCATTTTTTGTGGGACTAGGAACCTAAAAGAACATGATTAACCGGTTCCCATGTTTTAAAAATAATGGTTCTGTTCCGGAACAGTATGGACTACTTTCATTTTCATTTATGTTTCTTAAAAATGTTTGTTATTTTACAGTGTTCTGTTCCCTGAACCGGTTCCAACCCCTGATTGTATAGCTAATAGGCTATGTGTTTTTAGATCGACTGAGGTGAATGAAGCTACAGCAACCAATGTGATAATGGTTGGGCTAATTTCTGCTTGCTTTTTTTCTGTTCTCCAAATAGCATTTGAGAGTTCTTCAATTGTGTAGAAATGCTGTAAATGAGCTTCAACTTTCTTAAAATGCTTACACACACACACACGTTTTGTTCTTCTATCCTCGTGAAGACCTAAAATGTATTTCCATTCAAAATCCTATTTTCCTTAACCCTAGCCCAAACCCTAAACCTAACAACTAACGCAGTACACTAACCCTAATTCTAACCCTAATCTTAAACCTAACGACAAAACTCAAAATGGCCTTTGTCCTCATGGGGACATAGGAAAGGATTTTCCTTGTTTTACTATCCTTGTGGGGACTTAGGGAGATTTTGGGTCCCATTGAGCACTAGCGACTCCTGTGGCAGGCCAGGTGCAGTGCATGCTTACATGGTTGCCAGGTGCCCTGTGTATCCTCTGACACATTGGTGCGGCTGGCTTCCGGGTTAAGTGGGCATTGTGTAAAGAAGCAGTGTGGCTCTAGACCTTCGCCTCTTCTGAGTCCTTACGGGAGTTGCAGCAATGGGACAAGACTGTAACTACCAATTAGATACCACAAAATTGGGAGAAAACAGAGTAAAAATGAATGAACAAACACACACAGTGCCTTCAGAAAGTATTCAGACCCCTTGATTTTTTGCCCCCACATTTTGTTACGTTACAGCCTTATTCTAAAATGGATTAAAACACTACTCCTCAGTAATCTACTACACACAATACCCCTTTATGACAAAGTGAAAACAGGTTTTTAGAAATTTTAACAAATGTATTCAAAATAGAATACCTTATTACATATACTTATGTAATAAGGTAATATGTTAATAGCATTTCATGAAAATAATAAAGTTTATTATTCTTTTTTTTTACAGAAACACAGAAAACAATCAACAACTGATATATGCTTTTCAAACTCCCCCTTTTGACAACCACAAGGGTGTCATACTCAGAATACAAAGGTTAAAAGAAACACACATTTTATTGTATAAAGAATTTTAAAAACTCTAACACCCTATGACTAAATCTTATACATCCAATCACACCTCTATTTTTATTAGAATATTAAAAAGCACACATCTATTTTTATTACAAATATTTATTGTTATCCAAATCCAATCTAATAGAAACCAATACATGCATTTACACTGGCTGCTGTAGGCCAACATCAGAATCATAACTCTTCTTATCAGGATTTTCGTTACCGTCTTCATCAAAGAAACAGTCTAGCATCAAAACAAGATACAACCTAGAATCTCCAAACATCAAAATGGTCTCATCAAACAGGCTTCTCTATGTGAAGTATACGGATTCATTCATCTACTAGGTCTGAGGTATGTATTCATCATTCCACTGGACAGAGCTTGGAATCGGTCCGTATCTCACCATCTGTTGTGTCATTGATTTCTCCAGAGTCCTGGAAATGAGAACCTTTCACACCAGGGATCAAACAACATTCACACAGAACCAAAACAGTCATACAGGTGAAGGTTGCCCACAACACAGTGATTATGACATTTTTCCATTTCCCAAACACACTGTCAATCCAAATAGTCAGAGAAGTATCCACCCCAGAGTTCTGCCAGCTCGTGAGCTAGGGTGGATAAACCAGCCAGGGCCTTGGTCACTGATCCATCCGGAGCCGTGTCATTGGGGATGAAATTACAACATTCTGCTCAGAACCTCATACACCCCCCCACCCTTTTAGCCAGTGACATTTCCAAGACTATTCTATCCTGTCATACCATCAACCTAGTTGCAACTGTTATCACCAGAAGATGCTTGATTCCAATCCAGAACTCATCAGGTAACCCCCTTGGAACTCCAATGCTATCAATGTAAACTCTATTGCCAAAAGATCCTGACGGAGCACTCCTTCTCTCTCTTCTACCTGGCTCTGGGTAAGAGTAACGACTCTTTCCTATGGCAAGTTCTATGTTCTTACTTCCCCTACGTCCCATCCGTATGTGCTGTAGCGAGCCATACAATAATAATATCCTCCTGTAACTGTGAGTGACTTATTTCAGGATGTAATCGGCACCTGGGGACACAGATATCACAGATCAAATCAACTGTCATTGTTCAGCTCCCTGCCCTCTTGAACAGCTTTACCATTCAGGCCATTCCCCTAGGTGAACAATTCCATCAAATGGAAAGGGAATGGTTATGAACTGAGGTTTTGCTGAGGCGCAGGCCTAACATTCTTCTTTCGCTACTGATCTGGCTTTACTGAATCCATTCTAACCATTGGTTAACCAGTTTCCACCTCAATCTCTTCCTTAAGATCTTTCGTCGGTACTATCCTCACCGGCCCTTGGCTCTGGACAACCCCACGGTCAGTATCTGCTTTGTCAGGGGCTCTGCTTGTATTCTGGCTGACTATAGAGCTATCATCTGCCCTTACATCTTCTTCCCGGAATGGCACTAGGTTATCAACTGAAACCCTTACTTTCACTACAATCCATCTTCTTCCATACTGAGTATGTGGATTTATGTTGCCCTCTCTCTCGTTGTGAGCTATAACCTGTTTCCATGAACTACACAGGGACTTGCACAGATATCTTCCATAATGGCTCATAGTCCTAGACTGCTAACGAGTCAGAGACCCCATTTGGTCTACCTAGAACTCCACTGAGACATCCTTCCCAATCTCTAGTCTAACTTCCTGTCTATCCAGATCTAGGGATCTCTTATGCTTGGTTGATACAAAATCCTCATCGTCTAAACCATGGGTCAAATTACCACCCTCTGCATGCTCAGGTGGGATGTGATGTATCAGGAATACGTTCTTGCTACGCCACTATGCCTTGTCAGTTATCAGTTAATCTAACTATTCTCTCATCATTGATTTGATTGACTTATTTCAGCAATTTGGGGATTTTCCGTATAGTTGTCTAATGTTTGTGGGGCATATTACTGTATTTTAATGTTGCTCCTGAATCACTATGATAAATACAATATGTATTTAAGCGGAGTTATGGGGCTGGAGAATGTAACTTATCCCAAATTCATAGACAGTGATATGGAAGCAAGGACTGATCATCCATGATATCAAAATCATAGTTTTGACCGTGTTTTAAGGGTAGAGTGTTTGTTTACATTTTCTTTGTTTACAAACATTGCAATAAAACAAGCTCTCATGGGTACGACAGTTGAACTAATAAGTTAATGAGGCATTTATAAGTTATATTCTTCAAGAATCAATGGGTACATATCATAAATGTATACATCCAAAAATGTATGTAGCAACTACAGATTGCCACTTTAATGGATCAGTGGTTCACCTACCAGGGCCTTGATGGGCTCAGCAACAGTAACAGGGGATGGTGTGTAATGAAACATGTTTTAATTGGGAGAACATTTCTTTGGGACCATCAGGTGAACATCAGTCTTCAGGGATGTCCCAGGAACTAGACAAAAAGCTCCAGGGGACCATGAGAGAATGTCCTGTGTTTTAAATGTTCTTGAACACAGGAATGTTCTTCCAATGTTCCAATGAAACATATTGTCCTCCAAACCCTTAGAAAGCTGGACACATGAATGGTCTTGTAACATCCCATGAAACATGTCTGGAACAGTAATATTTTAAATAATGAAAACATGATAACCATGTTATGGGTAACTTCCGTTTGACATGAAGGGAATGGGGGGTGTCTACTTTTTTTTTTGCCCCCTCCCCACACATACATTTTTCAAGAGAAATGTGTTGCTTTGGCAAACACACTTTCAGTTTAGTGGGCAGTGTTAACTGTGAACCCTTATTCCAGAAACAAGCGATCAAAAAAACTAATATTTGTTGTGATATCAGGCCTATGTAATGAATGGTGAGACTACTTTCTTAATAGATGATAAATTATACCGTTTTGAGAAAGGTACTCTAAGTTCTGGCCTGTAAGTTCTGGCCTGGTGCACCAACCGTAATGTCATGTTAAGCCTACAGTGTGTTCACAACCATGATAAACCAATAACATGTCTACTTAGTGATAATCAATATACAGACTTCGCTGCAGATTCTGGTAGAGAACACACTGTAGGCCTAACATCACTGTCATGTGAGGCCTACAGCGTGTTGTATGCGAAGCGATTGCAAATAACAGTTTAGAGGGTGTTAATTTTGATCTTCTCATTAATGACAAATTATACTGTTTGATGGAGTGATTTTAATTTTGAGATGACTATTTTAAGCTTTGATGGTGTTAGTGCATTTTGCAAGAGAAATGTGTTTGCTTTGGAAAACTCACTTCAGTTTAGTGGGCTGTGTCAGTTTGTCTCGATTCATTGAATGCTGAAGGAAACTGCAATCCCCATGAGCAAAACTGGTATCCAAATAACTGTATAGCCAGTTAGCCTAGTAATTTCTAATTGTTTTCAAACTAAATGCAAATGCTAAACAGTTTTTTTAACAGTAGATATAACTGTCACAAGACAGTTTTTGCAAAATAGTGGAACCACTCTCTACATGAGACACAAATGGCAATTGTCCAAAAACATTTATCTTTATCACCAACATGTAAACACCATTTGCATAATTGTTAACCCGGGCCAAACCCGGCCTGAGCCAATTGTACGCTACCCAATGGGACTCCCAATCATGGCCGGTTGTGATACAGCCTGGAATCGAACCAGGGTCTGTAGTGACGCCTCTAGCACTGTGATGCAGTGCCTTAGACCGCTGTGCCACTCAGGAACCCAAGTTGCATTGGGCAGAATATCAGATCTCACAACGATTGGAGGAGTGTTTAACATTACCAGTATATCACCAATACTCAGATTATCATTATTTAGAGACCCCCCCCCCAAAGTTGGACTTTTATTGCCTTTAGGGGAGCTCATGTCTTAATCTAGGGAGCTGTGCCCCCCCGCTGGCTCCCCTGTAATTCACACCCTGATTACAGGTAACATTACAAAAACATTCTCTCTCCTTAGAATTGTTTGCTGGGATGTCTGTACCTTGTATCTACTTCTCTCTGTGTTCTCCAGGCTTCAGAGCTGTTCACAGTGGATAGAGTCTGGGGAGGCACGAGAGATGGCAGAGCAGAAGCTACTCGGTCCCCTGGGAATGAAGACGTTGGTCCCCTGGGAATGAACACTACTTGATTACCAACAACGACCAGACGGCCTACAGGGAGGAGGTGAGGGCCCTCGGAGTGTGGTGTCAGGAAAATAACCTCACACTCAACGTCAACAAAACTAAGGAGATGATTGTGGACTTCAGAAACAGCAGAGGGAACACCCCCCATCCACATCGATGGAACAGTAGTGGAGAGGGTAGCAAGTTTTAAGTTCCTCGGCATACACATCACAGACAAACTGAATTGGTCCACTCACACAGACAGCATCGTGAGGAAGGCGCAGCAGCGCCTCTTCAACCTCAGGAGGCTGAAGAAATTCGGCTTGTCACCAAAAGCACTCACAGATGCACAATCGAGAGCATCCTGGCGGGCTGTATCACCGCCTGGTATGGCAACTGCACCGCCCTCAACCGTAAGGCTCTCCAGAGGGTAGTGAGGTCTGCACAACGCATCACCGGGGGCAAACTACCTGCCCTCCAGGACACCTACACCACCCGATGCTACAGGAAGGCCATAAAGATCATCAAGGACATCAACCACCCGAGCCACTGCCTGTTCACCCCGCTGTCATCCAGAAGGCGAGGTCAGTACAGGTGCATCAAAGCTGGGACCGAGAGACTGAAAAACAGCTTCTATCTCAAGGCCATCAGACTGTTAAACAGCCACCACTAACATTGAGTGGCTACTGCCAACACACTGTCAATGTCACTGACTCTACTCCAGCCACTTTAATCATGGGAATTGATGGGAAATTATGTAAATATATCACTAGCCACTTTAAACAATGCTACCTTATATAATGTTACTTACCCTACATTGTTCATCTCATATGCATACGTTGATACTGTACCTATATCATCGACTGCATCCTTATGTAATACATGTATCACTAGCCACTTTAACTATGCCACTTGGTTTACATACTTATCTCATATGTATATACTGTACTCGATATCATCTACTGTATCTTGCCTATGCTGCTCTGTACCATCACTCATTCATATATCCTTATGTACATATTCTTTATCCCCTTACACTGTGTATAAGACAGTAGTTTTTTTTTGGAATTGTTAGTTAGATTACTTGCTCGTTATTACTGCATTGTCGGAACTAGAAGCACAAGCATTTCGCTACACTCGCATTAACATCTGCTAACCATGTGTATGTGACAAATAAAATTTGATTTGATTTGATTTGACTTATGACCAGGACCCATAGGGAATAGGGTATAATTTCAGACACAACCACTGACATGTTTTGTCCACACATTCACATATAGTACATCATTCTTCTTCTGTTGCTTTATTTAGACACATCAGATCAGAAGAGAAAGGTGAAAGATAGAGGACAAACAGTTATCAAATTTACAGCGTAACAAAGATTCGCTCCCCAGCAATAGTCAGAAGCCGTCTGTGTTACTCACTAGACTAGACCCAGCTGTTGCACCAGACTCAGACTTTCATTCTTAACCCACAGTTAACATGTTATCTATTTTCTTTCCCCTCATGAAGTGACATGAAGTACTGTGGTGTCTATGATAGCGCTCTGGATAGAGAGGATTTCAATGTTGTTCAGGGCTTCAAGTACCACTAAGGATCCGTTAATGCATTTACAGCCCACATAAACATTTCCTAGTAGCTAGCAACTGTACTTTTCCAAGAAGATGGGAGATCTACGATGAGACTGTTAACCTAGTGAAGAGGAGGCTTAACATCTGCTTGGAGAGGTAAGACACAAGCCAAAGAATGTAAGTCACTGCACATACTATAACGTTCTCAATTGTTTAAATGGTAAGTGACCAAAATGGTCACAGGATGGAATAATGTTTTTTTTTTGAGTCAGAAGTACATTACATTTTTCCATTGTCACATAATCAATATTTTCTCTTATCACCTACAAGATTGTCTTGGAAGGGTCTACTTGAACTGACCAATGACAATGGCCAGTACTGTCCCTTCAGCTGTGAGTCCCAGGCCTGGTCCATCACCACCTTACTGGAGGTCCTACAACATTTGTAGATGGAGAATAGTTTCTCCTCTTTTATTTTCTTCTTCTCTCTTCTCAACACATTACAGTTTCAGCCTCCCAGTTTTCAAAAATATTAAACTTATGACAGTATTTTCAGTGAAGACATTTTAAACATTATCTCATACTCCATAGCTGGAACCCTGTGTCTATCTAAAAAAAAAACAGCCTTTAACAACATAAGAAATCTCTAAACCCCTCAACCTCTTTGTTACATCTGGATATTATGCCAATGTGTGTTTGACCATGCAAGACACATTTATACAATGTAGGCCTAGTCAATACATCTTGAATTGCTTTGAAATCTTGTAGACTATAATCTTTTAGTACTTTCAAAGTACTTTTTTCTTAATTGCTGTCTCATACCATAGCCTATATTGTTTTGCCCTGATGACTGATGAGACAAACTGTGAATCAGAAATATCAAATATTTTGTGAAAATGTTATCTATAAATCCACATGCTACACCACCGACCGACCACTTTAATAAAAAATAACACATTTGTTCCAGTTTAAACTTGTATTCATAATACCAGTAGAAATAAATAATTTGAAATAATCCTCTTTTGCTGTTTTCTGCATAGTCATGATGATTCAGCCACTCTTTTCTGCAAAGTCATTGTTTATTCATCCTCTCACTGGAATCTCCTACAGTTTGTTATTAGATACTGGTAGTGGCATTGTCCAATGTGTTGATGTTTTTCTCCGCCCATTTAGGTGTGGGAAAAAAAGGAGACGCACATCGTCTTAGTCACACACACAACATGCCTTAACTCCAAACACACCACAAAGAAGGGAGAAGATCATGGGGAAAAACAGTCTGATGTACAGAATACTGTACAAGCATTATAAACAACCGCACCTGCACATCTTTATTCATCACAGACATTCCTGAGTGAACCACAACCGCTCAACCATGCCTGCCCACACATTGAACCGGTCACTAAAACAAATAAACACACTTAAACACCTGCATGTACATCATCAATCAACACACATTCCTGAGTCAAGGAAATCCACCATACCACACCCAGACACACACCGGAACACCTGACCTACTTAACGTACACTACCGTTCAAAAGTTTGGGGTCACTTAGAAATGTCCTTGTTTTTGAAAGAAAAGCTAATTTTTTGTCCATTAAAATGACATCAAATTGATCAGAAATACAGTGCAGACATAGTTAATGTGGTAAATGTTGTAGCTGGAAACGGCTGATTTTTTTCAATGGAATATCTATATAGGCGTACAGAGGCCCATTATCAGCAACAATCACTCCTGTGTTCCAATGGCACGTTGTGTTAGCTAATCCAAGTTTATCATTTTAAAAGGCTAATTGATCATTGGAAAACCATTATGTTAGCACAGCTGAAAACTGTTGTTCTGATTAAAGAAGCAATAAAACTGGCCTTCTTTAGACTAGTTGAGTTTTTGGAGCGTCAGCATTTATGGGTTCGATTACAGGCTCAAAATGGCCAGAAACAAAGGACTTTCTCTGAAACTTGTCAGTTTATTCTTGTTCTGAGAAATTAAGGCTATTCCATGTGAGAATTTGCCAAGAAACTGAAGATCTCGTACAATGCTGCATACTACTCCCTTCACAGAACAGCACAAATTGTCTCTAACCAGAATAGAAAGAGGAGTGGGAGGCTCCGATGCACAACTGAGCAAGAGGACAAGTACATTAGAGTGCCTAGTGTGAGAAACCGACACCTCACAAGTCCTCAACTAGCAGCTTCATTAAATAGTACCCGCAAAACACCAGTCTCAACGTCAACAGTGAAGAGGTGACTCCGAGATGCTGGCCTTCTAGGCAGAGTTGCAAAGAAAAAGCCATATCTCAGACTGGCCAATAAAAAGTAAAGGTTAAGATGGGTAAAAGAACACAGACACTGGGCAGAGGAACCCTGCCTAGAAGGCCAACATTCCAGAGTTTCCTCTTCACTGTTGACATTGAGACTGGTGTCGTAATATAACCTCGGCTTCAGGCTTCACTCATTGTCTTTCTATTGTCATTAATGGGAAGGGTAGGGATTTCAGCACTTGTGTCCTAATCTTGTTCACCAGACATTTACTGGTTACTTGGTGTCTATTGGGAACCCCGAAAGGTTCTACCTGGAACCAAAAGGGGTTCCTCATAGTTTCCTATAGGGACAGCCGAAGAACTATTTTGGTTCTAGATATGACCTTTTTTTCTACTATTGGAAGTTGATTTAAAGTGAAAAATAATGTTATTTCAACAATTCATGTTCACTACCCTTTAGTGCCATATTTTGAGCTGATAGTAGATCAATTATATTTAAATGTTTGTAGGCTATAAAATATATATATTTTATATGGCCATCTAAATGGTTATAAAGGTTTAATTAATAATAATCATTTCTATTTTACTTAATTATTGTAATACAGTCCATCTAAAGCTCTGTGAGATGGAAAGATGCCATGTCTGAAGTAGGCTATCTGTGAAGGAGAGGCTTCTTCACTACAGGCATTGGACTCTTTTGAATGTGTATGAAAGTTATTTCTTCAGAGCAAGCGTATTTGTATGTTTTGTATTCATCAACATTCAAATCCTTCCATAGCCTACTCAGTGCTTATTATCAGTCCCAACTGTAAGCAGTTAATTGTTTAAGTATTTCATTTGTCTTAATTTTGAGTAGCTACGTTTTGAATGGCAGGTCACACTACAGGTGTACCTGATTAGTTAATTGCTCAAGCCACAGTAGAAAACAAACCAGTGTTTTTAGAATGTTCTAATCTAGAATGTCCATGTCTGAAAGGTTAGATGTTGTTTTATCACATGATACTGCCATTTAGTTTTGTTTTATCGTTTTTGCTAAATGAAAGCTGCAATATGTAACTGTATAGAGTTATAGATCAGTCATTCTCATTGAAAGCAAGTCTAAGAAGTTGTAGATCTCTTCTATGTGAGACATTTCTATGCTTCCCATTCTTAAGTTTAGTTTTCGTGCATTTTACTTTAGGTTTTGTTCCCCAGCTTCAAACAGATGAAAATACAATATTTTTGGTTACTGAAAATATATTTCAGTGGTTTAGATGGTACAATGATTCTGTACACCAGGGGTATTTAACTCTTACCCTACGAGGTCCGGAGCCTGATAGTTTTCTGTTCCAACTGATAATTAATTGCACACACCTGGTGTCCCAGGTCTAAATCAGTCCCTGATTAGAGGGGAACAATGAAAAAATACAGTGGCACTGGCTTCGAGGTCCGGAGTTGAGTTTGGGGCTCTACACCTGCTTGTTTTGTCACATAAACTGAAATTCGATAAACGATTTTAAAAAATTGCAACCAGGAAATGGCGAAGAGATTTCTCCACCTTTAAGTATTTTTTAAAAACGTTTTACCTTCAATATACTTTTTAAGCCTTTAAGTGTCAAACTCATTCCACGGAGGGCCGAGTGTCTGCGGGTTTTCGATCCACCCTTGTACTTGATTGATGAATTAGTAAGGAACTCCCCTAACCTGGATGTCTTGGTCTTAATTGAAATGAAAAAACAAAATCCCGCAGACACTCAGCCCTTCGTGGAATGAGTTTGACACCCCTGCTTTAAGTGCTCAAGGCTACAGCCAGCTTTGTCACACTAGCTATCCAGGGCCGGTTTCCCAAAAGCATCTTAAGGCTAAGTACGTCGTAGGCGCATTGTTAAATCTCCGATCTGTTTCCCAAAACCATTTTTTGCACTTGAAAACACCTGTCTCAGACCGCTTGTAGAACAGCTCAGTGGGTTGTTAGATGCTATTTTCCCTTGTGCGTCACTTTATAAACAGAAGATCTCCGCTAAATATAGAATCACATGGTTTATCTGCCTATCTGTGACACCAATAACTTCAAAACAAGGTTGACTACAAATTCAAGGTTGCGATGTCTTCGCAATTGATACAAACAAGTGAAATATAAAAAGACGCTTCAAATTAAAACTGATGACTCATTAAAATATACTATACAGTAGGCTATAGGCCTATCTCAATGGCTACCCCTACCCTGGTCAACAGCTCTGCCACTCCCACAGCAATTTTCCCAAGCCTCCCCCATTTCTCCTTCACCCAAATCCAGATAGCGGATGTTCTGAAAGAGCTGCAAAATCTGGACACCTACAAATCAACTGGACTAGACAATCTGGACCCTCTCTAAAACTATCAGCCTCAATTGTTGCAACCCCTATTACTTGCCTGTTCCACCTCTTAGGTATCGTCTGAGATCCCCAAAGATTGTTAAACTGTCGCGGTCGTCCCTTTTTCAAAGAGGGAGACACTAGACCCAAACTATTACAGACCTATATCATTACTACCCTGCCTTTCCAAGGTCTTCGAAAGCCAAGTTAACAAACAGATCACCGACCATTTTGAATCCCACCGTACCTTATCCACTATGCAATCTGTTTTCAGAGCTGGTCATGGGTGCACCTCAGCCACGCTCAAGGTCCTAAACAACATCTTAACCGCCATCGACAAGAGACAATACTGTGCAGCCGTATTCATGGACCTGGCCAAGGCTTTCGACTCTGTCAATCACCACATTCTTATCGGCAGACTCAACAGCCTTGATTTCTCAAATGACTGCCTTGACTGGTTCACCAACTACTTCTCTGACAGTTCAGTGTGTCAAATCAGAGGGCCTGTTGTCCGGACCTCTGGCAGTCTCTATGGGGGTGACACAGGGTTCAATTCTCAGGCTAACTCTTTTTTTCTGTATACATCAATGAGGTCACTCTTGCTGCTGGTGATTCTCTGATCCACCTCTACGCAGACAACATCATTCTGTATACTTCTGGAACTTCTTTGGACACAGATGAGCTTCAATACCATACAAATCTCCTCCGTGGCCTCCAACTGCTCTTAAATGAAAGTAAAACTAAATGCATGCTCTTCAACCGATCGCTGCCCGCACCTGCGCGCCCATCTAGCATCACTACTCTGGAGGGTTCTGACTTAGAATACGTGGACAACTACAAATACCTAGGTGTCTGGTTAGACTGTAAACTCTCCTTTCAGACTCACATTAAGCATCTCCAATCCAAAATGAAATCTAGAATCAGTTTCCTATTTTGCAACAAAGCATCCTTCACTCATGCTGCCAAACATACCCTCGTAAAACTGACTATCCTACCGATCCTAGACTTTGGTGATTTACAAAATAGCCTCCAACACTCTACTCAGCAAATTGGATGCAGTCCATCACAGTGACATCCGTTTCGTCACCAAAGCCCCATATACTACCCACCACTGCGGCCTGTATGTTCTTGTTGGCTGGCTTGTTCTTGTTCATATTCGTCGCCAAACCCACTGGCTCCAGGTCATCTATAAGTCTTTGCTAGGTAAAGCCTGGCCTTATCTCAGCTCACTGGTCACCATAGCAGCACCCAACCGTACCACGCGCTCCAGCAGGTATATTTCACTGGTCACCCCCAAAGCCAATTCCTCCGTTGACTGCCTTTCCTTCCAGTTCTCTGCTGCCAATGATTGGAACAAATTGCAAACATCCCTGAAGCTGGAGACTCATATCTCCCTCACTAACTTTAAGCATCAGCTATCAGAGCAGCTTACACATCATTGCACCTGTACACAGCTCATCTATAATTTTTGCTCCTTTGCACCCAGTATCTCTACTTGTACGTTCATCTTATGCACATCTACCACTCCAGTTATTAATTGCTAAATTGGAATGATTTCTCCACTATGGCCTATTTATTGCCTTACCTCCCTAATCTTACTTAATTTGCACACACTGTATAGAGTACACAGGTATAAATAGAGGCGGCAGGTAGCCTAGTGGTTAGAGCGTTGGGCCAGTAACTGAAAGGTTGCTTGATTGAATCCCTGAGCTGATAAGGAAAATATCTGTCATTCTGCCCCTGAGCAAGGCAATTAACCCACTGTTCCCCGGGCACTGAAGACGTGTCTGTCGATTATGGCAGCCCTCCGCACCTCTGTGATTCAGAGAGGTTGGGTTAAATGTGAAAGACACATTTCAGTTGAATGCATTCAGTTGTACATGAACATCCGTTCATTGTGTGGACTGACCACAACAGGTGACAAGTATCCCCCTTTCCCTAAATACACCTGGAGGGGGTGTAGACAAGCACAAAGACAGGTGAAACAGATCAGACAGTACCCCCCGTGGAAACAGGAGACAAACGGCTATGAGACATGGGTTTTGATTCTAGACACATGAAAAGTGGGTTGTATACGGAGGGTACGGGGCAACTTAAGACAAACAGTAGAGGGGCTAATGACCTTGGAGTTGGGTCCGATAAACCGGGGGGAAAGTTTACGGGACTACACCCGGAGGGGCAGATCCCGGATGGATAGCCATACCTTCTGCCTGAGACGATGCCGGGGTCCGTTGGTGGTCCACTTGTCATCGATACCTGGAGGTGATCTTGAGAAGGGCCGACCGGGCTCTCTTCCAGGTACAACGACAGTGACGGACAAACATCTGGGTGGCCGAAGGTATGCCAACCTCTTGCTTAGGGAAGAGCGGTGGCTGATAATCCAGGGAACGCTCAAAGGGAGAGTGTTGCGAGCGTATTCGACCCACACTAGTTGCTGACTCCAGGTGGTGGGGTTGGTGGAGACCTGGCAGTGAAGAGTCGTCTCCAGGTCTTGGTTGGCTCGCTCCGACTGGCCGTTGGACTGGGGGTGGAACCCGGAGGACAGGCTGGCCGACGACCCAATGAGTGTGCAGAACACCTTCCAGAACCGGGACGAGAATTGAGAACCCCGGTCGAGGACCATGTCCACTGGGAGTCCATGGAGCTGGGCCGTCTCTTTGGGAGAGAGTAGCTTGGGGAAAGGAATGAAGTGGGCGGCTTTGGAAAACCGGTCCACTACTGTCAGGATGGCGGTGTTATCAGATCAAATCAAATCAAATCAAATTTTATTTGTCACGTACACATGGTTAGCAAATGTTAATGCGAGTGTAGCGAAATGCTTGTGCTTCTAGTTCCGACAATGCAGTAATAACCAACAAGTAATCTAACTAACAATTCCAAAACTACTGTCTTATACACAGTGTAAGGGGATAAAGAATATGTACATAAGGATATATGAATGAGTGATGGTACAAAGCAGCATAGGCAAGATACAGTAGATGGTATCGAGTACAGTATATACATATGAGATGAGTATGTAAACAAAGTGGCATAGTTAAAGTGGCTAGTGATACATGTATTACATAAGGATGCAGTCGATGATATAGAGTACAGTATATACGTATGCATATGAGATGAATAATGTAGGGTAAGTAACATTATATAAGGTAGCATTGTTTAAAGTGGCTAGTGATATATTTACATAATTTCCCATCAATTCCCATTATTAAAGTGGCTGGAGTAGAGTCCGTGTCATTGACAGTGTGTTGGCAGTAGCCACTCAATGTTAGTGGTGGCTGTTTAACAGTCTGATGGCCTTGAGATAGAAGCTGTTTTTCAGTCTCTCGGTCCCAGCTTTGATGCACCTGTACTGACCTCGCCTTCTGGATGATAGCGGGGTGAACAGGCAGTGGCTCGGGTGGTTGATGTCCTTGATGATCGTTATGGCCTTCCTGTAACATTGGGTGGTGTAGGTGTCCTGGAGGCCAGGTAGTTTGCCCCCGGTGATGCGTTGTGCAGACCTCACTACCCTCTGGAGAGCCTTACGGTTGAGGGCGGAGCAGTTGCCGTACCAGGCGGTGATACAGCCCGCCAGGATGCTCTCGATTGTGCTTCTGTAGAAGTTTGTGAGTGCTTTTGGTGACAAGCCGAATTTCTTCAGCCTCCTGAGGTTGGA
This sequence comes from Oncorhynchus tshawytscha, assembly GCF_018296145.1. NCBI lineage: Eukaryota > Metazoa > Chordata > Actinopteri > Salmoniformes > Salmonidae > Oncorhynchus > Oncorhynchus tshawytscha. Next base: position 5,113,263 of record NC_056443.1, on the reverse strand, counting down.
GAGGCGCTGCTGCGCCTTCTTCACGATGCTGTCTGTGTGAGTGGACCAATTCAGTTTGTCTGTGATGTGTATGCCGAGGAACTTAAAACTTGCTACCCTCTCCACTACTGTTCCATCGATGTGGATAGGGGGGTGTTCCCTCTGCTGTTTCCTGAAGTCCACAATCATCTCCTTAGTTTTGTTGACGTTGGGTGTGAGGTTATTTTCCTGACACCACACTCCGAGGGCCCTCATCTCCTCCCTGTAGGCCGTCTCGTCGTTGTTGGTAATCAAGCCTACCACTGTTGTGTCGTCCGGAAACTTGATGTTTGAGTTGGAGGCGTGCGTGGCCACGCAGTCGTGGGTGAACAGGGAGTACAGGAGAGGGCTCAGAACGCACCCTTGTGGGGCCCCAGTGTTGAGGATCAGCGGGGAGGAAATGTTGTTGCCTACCCTCACCACCTGGGGGCGGCCCGTCAGGAAGTCCAGTACCCAGTTGCACAGGGCGGGGTCAAGACCCAGGGTCTCGAGCTTGATGACGAGCTTGGAGGGTACTATGGTGTTGAATGCCGAGCTGTAGTTGATGAACAGCATTCTCACATAGGTATTCCTCTTGTCCAGATGGGTTAGGGCAGTGTGCAGTGTGGTTGAGATTGCATCGTCTGTGGACCTATTTGGGCGGTAAGCAAATTGGAGTGGGTCTAGGGTGTCAGGTAGGGTGGAGGTGATATGGTCCTTGACTAGTCTCTCAAAGCACTTCATGATGACGGAAGTGAGTGCTACGGGGCGGTAGTCGTTTAGCTCAGTTACCTTAGCTTTCTTGGGAACAGGAACAATGGTGGCCCTCTTGAAGCATGTGGGAACAGCAGACTGGTAGAGGGATTGATTGAATATGTCCGTAAACACACCGGCCAGCTGGTCTGCGCATGCTCTGAGGGCGCGGCTGGGGATGCCGTCTGGGCCTGCAGCCTTGCGAGGGTTAACACGTTTAAATGTCTTACTCACCTCGGCTGCAGTGAAGGAGAGACCGCATGTTTTCGTTGCAGGCTGTGTCAGTGGCACTGTATTGTCCTCAAAGCAGGCAAAAAGTTATTTAGTCTGCCTGGGAGCAAGACATCCTGGTCCGTGACTGGGCTGGATTTCTTCTTGTAGTCCGTGATTGACTGTAGACCCTGCCACATACCTCTTGCGTCTGAGCCGTTGAATTGAGATTCTACTTTGTCTCTATACTGACGCTTAGCTTGTTTGATAGCCTTGCGGAGGGAATAGCTGCACTGTTTGTATTCGGTCATGTTACCGAATTAAAAGCAGTGGTTCGCGCTTTCAGTTTCACACGAATGCTGCCATCAATCCACGCTTTCTGGTTAGGGAATGTTTTAATCATTGCTATGGGAACGACATCTTCAACGCACGTTCTAATGAACTCGCACACCGAATCAGCGTATTCGTCAATGTTGTTATCTGACGCAATACGAAACATATCCCAGTCCACGTGATGGAAGCAGTCTTGGAGTGTGGAATCAGCTTGGTCGGACCAGCATTGGACAGACCTCAGCGTGGGAGCCTCTTGTTTTTTTTCTGTCTGTAGGCAGGGATCAACAAAATGGAGTCGTGGTCAGCTTTTCCGAAAGGGGGGCGGGGCAGGGCCTTATATGCGTCGTGGAAGTTAGAGTAACAATGATCCAAGGTCTTTCCACCCCTGGTTGCGCAATCAATATGCTGATAAAATTTAGGAAGTCTTGTTTTCAGATTAGCCTTGTTAAAATCCCCAGCTACAATGAATGCAGCCTCCGGATAAATGGTTTCCAGTTTGCAAAGAGTTAAATAAAGTTTGTTCAGAGCCATCGATGTGTCTGCTTGGGGGGGGATATATACGGCTGTGATTATAATCGAAGAGAATTCTCTTGGTAGATAATGCGGTCTACATTTGATTGTGAGGAATTCTAAATCAGGTGAACAGAAGGATTTGAGTTCCTGTATGTTTTTTTCATCACACCATGTCTCGTTAGCCATTAGGCATACGCCCCCGCCCCTCTTCTTACCAGAAAGATGTTTGTTTCTGTCTGCGCGATGCGTGGAGAAACCCGTTGGCTGCACCGCCTCGGATAGCGTCTCTCCAGTGAGCCATGTTTCCGTGAAGCAAAGAACGTTACAGTCTCTGATGTCCCTCTGGAATGCTACCCTTGCTCGGATTTCATCAACCTTGTTGTCAAGAGACTGGACATTGGCAAGAAGAATGCTAGGGAGTGGTGCACGGTGTGCCCGTCTCCGGAGTCTGACCAGAAGACCACCTCGTTTCCCTCTTTTTCGGAGTCGTGTTTATGGGTCGCTGCATGGGATCCACTCCGTTGTCCTGTTTGTAAGGCAGAACACAGGATCCGCGTTACGAAAAACATTTTCTTGGTCGTACTGATGGTGAGTTGACGCTGATCTTATATTCAGTAGTTCTTCTCGACTGTATGTAATGAAACCTAAGATGACCTGGGGTACTAATGTAAGAAATAACACGTAAAAAAACAAAAAACTGCATAGTTTCCTAGGAACGCGAAGCGAGGCGGCCATCTCTGTCGGCGACTTTGTCACGGTGGAAGACCCGTGACAAAGTCCAGGGACGTTGAGAGACAGGCAGAGGTTGGAGGCCAGCTGGAGCTTGCTGAGGAGTCTTGTTCTGCACACAGATCATGCATACGGCAACGAACACGGAGACGTCAGGAACCATGGTATACCACCAAAAGCGTTGTTGCACAAAGGCAGGAGTCCACCCGGGAGCCTGGGTGACAGGCAAGCCTGGAGAAGTGGGCCCACTCAAGGACCGAGGAGCCGACCGCATCAGGTTACCTGGTGTGTGTCCCCCCCCCCCGGGGATCGGCTGGGAATGCTGCATCTCACGGAAATGCTTCCCTATTCTCCAGCTGAGTGCCATCACCAGGCACTAGTTGTGAAGGATGGTTCCGGGGGTCTTAGCCGTGGGGCTATAGCGGCTTGACAGTGCATCCGGCTTCTTGGATTCCAGTCCGTATGAGAGGGAGAACATGAACTGGGTGAAAAGCAGGGCTCACCTAGCTTGCCTGGAATTGAGACACTTGGCGGTGCGGAGATATTCCATGTTCTTGTGGTCGGTCCACACAATGAACGGACGTTCTGCCCCCTCCAGCCAGTGCCTCCACTCATCCAACGCCATCTTCAACGTGAGAAGCTCACGATTCCCCACATCATAGTTCCTCTCCATGGCATTGAGGCGATGGGAGAAGGCAGCACAGGGATGGGGTCCAGGGCAGAACGCTGGGACAGGACAGCCCCCACTCTGATATCCAAAGCATTGGCTTCCACCAAGAACTGGCGGGACGTGTCAGGATGAACCAAGATGGGAGCTGTGGTGAAACGGTGTTTGAGATCCTGGAAAGCCCGGTCAGCAGTTGGGGACAATGTGAACGGAATGTTGGGAGAGGTGAGTGCAGATGGGGGAAGCCAGGGTGCTGTAACCCTGGATAAAGCAGCGATAAAAGTTGGCGAATCCCAGGAATCGTTGCTGCTGCACACTGGACGAAGGCTTGGGCCAATCCACCACCGCTCACACCTTCCTGGGATCCATCTGTACACTCCCTGCAGCGATGATGTAACCTAGGAATGGGAGCAATGGAATTTGCACTTCTCTGCTTTCACAAAAGGCTGGTTTGCCAGGAGGCGTTGGAGAATCAGTCGGACGTGGAGCACGTGTTCTTGGGTGGTCAGGGGGGAGACGAGGATGTCGTTGAGGAAGACTAACCGTTTCAACATGTCGCAGAGAACATCATTGACCAGTGCCTGGAACACTGCTGGGGTGTTAAGGCCAAATGGCATGACCAGATACTCGAAGTGACCGCTGGCTGCGTTGAAATCAGTCTTTCACTCGTCCTCTTCCCGTATCCTCATCAGGTGATAGGCATTCCATAGGTCCAGCTTGGAGAACACGGTGACCCCCTGGAGCGGCTCGAAGGCTGAGGAGATGAGTGGTAGCGGGTAGCGGTTCTTCACCATGATGTCATTGAGGCTCTGGTAGTTGATGAACGGGCGCAGGGTTTTGTCCTTCTCCACAAAGAAGAACCCTGCGCTGGCAGAGGAGAATGCAGGACAAATGAACCCTGCAGCTAGGGAGTCCTCAATGTAGGTCTCCATAGCCCCTGTCTTTGGACCCAACAGAGAGTACAGTCGTCCCCGGGGGAGGAATGGTGCCTGGGAGAAGGTCAATCACGCAGTCATAGGGTCGGTATGGCGGAAGCAAAGTGGCCCGGACCTCACTGAACACCTCCCAGATGTCCTGGTTCTCCTCGGGAATGGCGGAGAGGTCCGGGGCAACTTCCGAGCCCTTAGGAAGACGTCCCGGGGTAGGCTGCGCTGACTTCTGGCAATGAGTGTGGCAGAACGGGCTCAAGCACATTATGGGCTTGTTTCGCTGGAGGCAAGAGAATCCCAATACCATGGGAACCTGAGGAGAATTAATGAGCAGGAATTGGATCGTCTCGCTGTGGTTCTCTGACACACGTAGGTTGATGGGGGTGGTAATTGTGGGTGACCCGGCCTATATAGCACCTGTCCAGCGCTCTAACGTCCATGGGAATGGAGAGGGGCTGAGTAAGGATGCCCAGTCCATAATCACTTAACCGTTTGGTAAACCTATAGATTTTAAACTGTCTTTCCTACTACAGATTTTGAGAACTACATAACGAAAATGTATGTTTGTAAAGTATTAACATATAAAGTATGATATACTGTCATATACTATTATGAATATTTATTATTTTACCCAGGAAGTTTGAAACAATCTGATTTGGACAAGATCAGAGATGTATTCTTCTTAACACAATGACTTCGGTCTTAATTGTTATCTGTTTTATCTTGTCACAAAGTGTATTGTTTCAATTTTCTTCTGTTTCAGAGAAAATTGAGTCCCAAATTTGCAGTAACTACAAAATCCAAGTAAAAACTAAGGAAAACAGCAGTAAGTAAAGTTACTGCACTCTGGCTTGGTTCAACCATGTTTTGACTGCAGTTACTACGGTTTGCCTTGGTATTCTATCGGGTTCTGAGTTCAGGCCATCACGATCATGATACACCACCAAGAAAGTTGGATAAACACATTTGCTTTACCCATGTAGTTTTAAGGTCATACAAAGGCAGAGTGCAGTATCAGCAATCCGCCTCCTGTTCCTCCTATCGCCATAGGTACACCTTCCTGAGAACTATGGCACTATACTTTGCTTAAACCTGTTCTGCCTTAAAGATTAGATGCCTTTAAAGATTAGAATGTTCCATTGTGGTTAGCCAAAAAGATGACAAAATAGTTCACACATTCATCATTCAGGGTTACTGTCAGAGATATGGTCAGATTTACGTTTTGTCCTCAATATTTTCCCTACTTGTAGCAGGTCGCGTTTACAGAAATCTTTTTCTATAACCATGATTTTCTGAGAGTATTTTTCTGCAGTGCAGGGTGTGTAATGCAAGTCAAGGTGTCATTGGATGAATGTCAACAAACTGTATAAACAGCATTGTTAAATGGCAACCACTTTTCAACATATTATCTCCAGCATCAAACCGGGACCTACATGTGAAAATGGTGTGTTTCTGTGGTGGAAAGGATTAGAAGAAAAGTCCAAATGTAAGAAAAACTGATTTTCAAAACTGGCAATGAGTTTCTAGCCTATTTTCTTGCTCCCCATGTTACTGCGAATCTCATAGTGTTTGAAAAAACTTTTTTTTTTTTTTTTAACTTTTCATGTCATCCGGTAGAACTTTAAGGTTATTTTTTTCCACAAAATGAAGAAATGCACCATTTTCATATACTGATTTGGAGCTGGAGATAATGAATGAGGTTGAAAAGTGGCAGTTAATTTGTGGAATTTCTTTCCTTCTTAATGTGTTTGAGCCAATCAGCTGTGTTGTGACAAAGTATGCAACCTTTATTAAACTAGGCAAGTTAGTTAGGAACAAATTCTTATTTACAATGATGGCCTACCAGGGAACAGTGGGTTAACTGCCTTGTTCAGGGGCAGAAGACAGGTTTTTACCTTGTCAGCTCAGGGATTTGATCCAGCAAAATGTTGTTCACTGGCCCAACGCGCTAGGTGTGATATACAAAATATATCCCTATTTGGCAAGAACAGTTCAAATAAGCAAAGAGAAATGACAGTCCATTACTTTAAGACATGAAAGTCAGTTAATCCGGAAAAGGTCAAGAACTTTGAAAGTTTCTTCAAGTGCAGTCGAAAAAACCAAGTGCTATCATGAAACTGGTTCTCATGAGGACCGCCAAAGGAATGGAAGACAGAGTTACCTCTGTTGCAGAGGATATGTTCATTAGAGTTACCAGCCTCAGATATTGCAGCCCAAATAAATGCAGAGTTCAAGTAACAGACACATCTCAACATCAACTGCTCAGAGGAGACTGCGTGAATCAGGCCAAAGTTGATTTGCTGCAAAGAAACCATTACTAAAGGACACCAATAAGAGACTTGCTTGTGCCAAGAAACACGAGCAATGGATATTAGACTGGTGGAAATCTTTACTTTGGTCTGATAATTCTAAATTTGAGATTTTTGGTTTCAACCGCTGTGTCTTTATCAGAGTAGGTGAACGGATGATCTCTGAATGTGTGGTTCCCACAATGAAGCATGGAGGAGGAGTTGTGATGGTGTGGGGGTGCTTGCTGGTGACTGTCAGAGATTTATTTCAAATTCAAGGCAGGCTTAACCAGCATGGCTACCACAGCATTATACAGTGATACACCACCCAATCTGGTTAGCGCTTACTGGGGCTATCATTTGTTTTTCAACAGGACAATGACCCAACACACCTCCAGGCTGTGTAAATGTATTTTTTTATTTTATTTAACCTTTATTTAACTAGGCAAGTCAGGCTGTGTAAGGGCTATTTGACAAAGGAGGGATGGAGTGCTGTATCAGATGACTTGGCCTCCGCAATCACCCGACCTCAACCCAATTGAGATGGTTTGGGATGAGTTGGACCACAGAGTGAAGGAAAATCAGCAAAGAAGTGCTCAGCATATGTGGGAACTCCTTCAAGACTGTTGGAAAAGCATTGTGCAAAGCTGTCATCAAGGCAAAGGGTACTTTGAAGAATCAAAAATATATTTTTATTTGTTTAACACTTGTTTTGGTTACTACATGATTCCATATGTGTTATGTCATAGTTTTGATGTCTTCACTGTTATTCTACAATGTAGAAAATAGTACAAATAAAGAAAAACCCTTGAATGAGTAGGTGTCCAAACTTTTGACAGGTACTGTATGTGAGGCTTGATGTTTTTCCCCCCAGGTGTATGAACAATGAGGACCGTTACTGTGATGTCGATGAGAACCAATGGCCAAATGCTCAAGACGGGCTTGATTCAAACTAGTAGCTGCTAAACGTTATGTTTCATTCAATTCCTTTGTTTCGTTTGATGACAGTTATCGGTTTGGATTTTTGTACTAAGAGTTTAGAAAATTGACCACATACAGCGGGGCAAAAAAGTATTTAGTCAGCCACCAATTGTGCAAGTTCTCCCACTTAAAAAGATGAGAGAGGCCTGTAATTTTGAGAAAAAAAATCCAGAAAATCACATTGTGGGATTTTTTATGAATTTATTTGCAAATTATGGTGGAAAATAAGTATTTGGTCAATAAAAAGTTTCTCAATACTTTGTCATTGCCAACAAAGGGCATATAACAGAGGTCAAACATTTTCTGTAAGTCTTCACAAGGTTTTCACACACTGTTGCTGGTATTTTGGCCCATTCCTCCATGCAGATCTCCTCTAGAGCAGTGATGTTTTGGGGCTGTTGCTGGGCAACACGGACTTTCAACTCCCTCCAAAGATTTTCTATGGGGTTGAGATCTGGAGACTGGCTAGGCCACTCCAGGACCTTGAAATGCTTCTTACGAAGCCACTCCTTCGTTGCCCGGGCGGTGTGTTTGGGATCATTGTCATGCTGAAAGACCCAGCCACGTTTCATCTTCAATGCCCTTGAGGATGGAAGGAGGTTTTCACTCAAAATCTCACGATACACGGCCCCATTCATTTTTTCCTTTACACGGATCAGTCGTCCTGGTCCCTTTGCAGAAAAACAGCCCCAAAGCATGATGTTTCCACCCCCATGCTTCACAGTAGGTATGGTGTTCTTTGGATGCAACTCAGCATTCTTTGTCCTCCAAACACGACTAGTTGAGTTTTTACCAAAAAGTTATATTTTGGTTTCATCTGACCATATGACATTCTCCCAATCTTCTTCTGGATCATGCAAATGCTCTCTAGCAAACTTCAGACGGGCCTGGACATGTACTGGCTTAAGCAGGGGGACACGTCTGGCACTGCAGGATTTGAGTCCCTGGCGGCGTAGTGTGTTACTGATGGTAGGCATTGTTACTTTGGTCCCAGCTCTCTGCAGGTCATTCACTAGGTCCTCCTGTGTGGTTCTGGGATTTTTGCTCACCGTTCATGTGATCATTTTGACCCCACGGGGTGAGATCTTGCGTGGAGCCCCAGATCGAGGAAGATTATCAGTGGTCTTGTATGTCTTCCATTTCCTAATAATTGCTCCCACAGTTGATTTCTTCAAACCAAGCTGCTTACCTATTGCAGATTCAGTCTTCCCAGCCTGGTGCAGGTCTACAATTTTGTTTCTGGTGTCCTTTGACAGCTCTTTGGTCTTGGCCATAGTGGAGTTTGGAGTGTGACTGTTTGAGGTTGTGGACAGGTGTCTTTTATACTGACAAGTTCAATCAGGTGCCATTAATACAGGTAACGAGTGGAGAACAGAGGAGCCTCTTAAAGAAGAAGTTACAGGTCTGTGAGAGCCAGAAATCTTGCTTGTAGGTGACCAAAAACTTATTTTCCACCATAATTTGCAAATAAATTAATTAAAAATCCTACAATGTGATTTTCTGGATTTATTTTCTCATTTTGTCTGTCATAGTTGAAGTGTACCTATGATGAAAATTGCAGGCCTCTCTCTTCTTTTTAAGTGGGAGAACTTGCACAATTGGTGACTGACTAAATACTTTTTTTGTCCCACAGTACTTGTGATAATTGCACCAAAGCTAATGTAGAAAACCGTAAGCCTGGAAGGAACATTGGTACGGTATTGTGGGAAGCAAACATAGAGATGTATACAGCCCCACAGTGGAGGTGAACTAATACCCATAAAACCTAGCGGTCAAAATTTTGATCAATGTCAACTTGTCCAAGAGATTTACACAGTTATTAAAACGTCACGCCAGGGTAAGCCTACACGAAACACAGCTCTTATTTTAAATGTTTCTAAAATCCCCTATGGGAAAAATGAATGGTGGAAAAACGATTGGAACCATTTTCCTGTTTGACCACTAGGTTTTATGAGTATTATGACTCATACCGTGGTACTCTATAGAGGTCTCGAATGCCCAAAAAACAGTTTTAGCATGGGCAGCACCATTGAGGACTTTCACCATTTTAAAGTAGTCAACTGGATGGAACTAGATTCAGCCACGGGCCATTTTTTTTCTTGAGTGGATGGTCAGGGGGCCGGAACATAATAACAAACAATAACATAACAAAACAGCTCTATACATCTCTATGGAAGCAACCTGTTATACCTTGCATTCATAACCCAGTGGGAAGGTGGTATTTACCATATACGACTCTGAAAAATCCACCTGAATGGCCCTCCAATTGGTAATTACTAAAGGAAAACTCGTCTATCATACCTAAGCTCCGACTTCTCCCACATGCTGACCTCTGAAGTCAAGGAAGTGACCTCAATAACAGCATTTTCGGCAGTTAAATGCAACAACAAAATACTATTTCTTAAAAAGAATCTGTGTTTTTGAACGCTATTATTTGTTTACAAGCATAATAGCTGTACTTTAGTTTATGGTTGATGGAGCTTGTTGGCGAACTTGGCAATTAGCCAATCAGGATTCTGTCAAGGAGTGAATGCATCCAACTTGTATTTACGACGTCACAATTGGTCCTTTCCACCATCCCACTTGGTTATGAACGCAGCATAACCTGTCGCGACAAGTCTACTCTCCACCCACAAGGCACTATAATACAAATTCTGCCCCTCACCCAAACTTCACAATTTGCCGGCATCGGTGGGTTATGGTCTCCATCAGTAGGCAATTTTTACAGTTTTCGTTTCAATAATTTAATCTAAATGGAACGATACATATGTATCATTGTGTTACTGGTGTGTTGTCTGCGTGCGGTGCGGTGCTACAGCTCCGGAAAGGTGACTGGGACGTGTGACAATATGACACCACAACACAAAAAAGGCGCGCAGCAAAGCCCCGCTCCATTCTCTGTCACCACTGACCGGTTCAGCTTCAAGGAGGGCGATGAAATCATCGGTGAGACATCATGTAGTTTTCTCTATTACTGGAGGGTTCATGCAGAGATATTGAACCCTCACCACTAGGCCTTTTGGTTTTTATTAATCTATGGTTTGGCTGTTATGGGTAGACATGCTGAAAAGTAGATATGGAATGAATAACGGTCTCCATTTTCTATGGTGGTGTTTAAATCAACTAAACACCTTTGTTTACAGTCATGCTCCTGGCAGCTTCCACTCCATTCATTGGGTTTATGTTACAAGCCAGAGAGGTTGGAGGAAGCAGTCCTCTGGGATCCTTCACTGTAACAAGTGGAGAGGCCCAGCTACTCACCTGCAACGGACTACCTGTGAGTCTATTCCCATAGAGACTGTATAATTACATTTCATTCTGTTTATTCCCACCTATCTATTACCACCTGACCTTTTGCCTGCTTTTCTGTTATGTTATGAGAGCTACAGTATTACATATAACCAGGGGTGCAACTTTGGTTTTAGTAGTGGGGGGAATAACTTTTTTAAAATTATTTTTATCCACTCGGATTAACACTCCAAACAGCCTACCCGACCGCTCGGAGGTATCCGCATGGTCCTAAAGCACACCATTGCCTCGTTTTGTATCACATTCCAATTATAGGGATCCCGAGTGGCGCAGCACTGCATCTCAGTGCTTGAGGCGTCACTACAGACACCCTGGTTCGAATCCAGGCTGTATCACACCCGGCCGTGATGGAGTCCCATAGGGTGGCGCACAATTGGCCTAGCGTTGTCTGGGTTTGGCCGGGGTAGGCCGTCATTGTAAATAAGAATTTGTTCTTAACCATTATTTAACTAGGCAAGTCAGTTAAAAAAAAATGCAATTTTAGAATGGGAAAGTTGCATCTCTGCATATAACATTGAAACAGTAATGGTTGTTTAGATCTTATAAATGTATTTATGAGACAGAAGAAAACAGCGTTCTTGTTTTACAAAAACAGATCAGTTATTCCGTGTTCCTGCATGGGTCCTCCTGCTACCCTCTCGGGTAGAGTAGAGGCTGTAAGTCTACACTGAAAACCTTTAACAATGCAGTATAAAAAAAATAGCAGTGTCGATATAAAAGTAAAAAATAAATGTAAGTGTCAATGCCAGTAGAGAAAGAACACAAGAATGTACATGTACTGATATGACTGCAGGGATACTGGAGATACAGTTGAAGTCGGAAGTTTACATACACCTTAGTCAAATACATTTAAACTCAGTTTTTCACAATTCCTGACATTTAATCCTACTAAAAATTAGGATAGGATCACCACTTTATTTTAAGAATGTGAAATGTCAGAATAATAGTAGAGAGAATGGTTTATTTCAGTTTGTATTACTTTCATCACATTCCCAGCGGGTAAGAGTTTACATACACTCAATTAGTATTTGGTAGCATTGCCTTTAAATTATTTAACGTGGGTCAAACATTTCAGGTAGCCTTCCACAAGCTTCCCACAATAAGTTGGGTGAATTTTGGCCCAATCCTCCTGACAGAGCTGGTGTAACTGAGTCAGGTTTGTAGGCCTCCTTGATCGCACATGCTTTTTCAGTTCTGCACATTTTCTATGGGATTGAGGTCAGGGCTTTGTGATGGCCACTCCAATACCTTTACTTTGTTGTCTTTAAGCCATTTTGCTACAACTTTGGAAGTATGCTTGGGGTCATTGTCCATTTGGAAGACCCATTTGCGACCAAGCTTTAACTTCCTGATTGATGTCTTGAGATGTTGCTTCAATATATCCCCATAATTTTCCTCCCTCATGATGCCATCTATTTTGTGAAGTGCACCAGTCCCTCCTGCAGCAAAGCACCCCCACAACATGATACTGCCACCCCCTTGCTTCACGGTTGGGATGGTGTTCTTCATCTTGCAAGCTTCCCCCTTTTTCCTCCAAACATAACGATGGTCATTATGGCCAAACAGTTCTATTTTTGTTTCATCAGACCAGAGGACATTTCTCCAAAAAGTACAATCTTTGTACCCATGTGCAGTTGCAAACCGTAGTTTGGCTTCTTTATGGCGGTTTTGGAGCAGTGGCTTCTTCCTTGCTGAGCAGCTTTTCAGGTTATGTCAATATAGGACTTGTTTTACTGTGGATATAGATACTTTTGTACCTGTTTCCTCCAGCATCTTCACAAGGTCCTTTGCTGTTGTTCTGGGATTTATTTGCAATTTTCGCCCCAAAGTATGTTAAACTCTAGGAGACAGAACGCACCTTCTTCCTGAGTGGTATGACGGCTGCGTGGTCCCATGGTGTTTATACTTGCGTACTATTGTTTGTACAGATGAACGTGGTACCTTCAGGCGTTTGGAAATTGCTCCCAAGGATGAATCAGACTTGTGGAGGTCTACAAAGGTCTTGGCTGATTTCTTTTGATTTTCCCATGATGTCAAAAGAGGCACTGAGTTTGAAGGTAGGCCTTGAAATACATCCACAGGTACACCTCCAATTGACTCAAATGATGTCAATTAGCCTATCAGAAGCTTCTAAAGCCATGACATCATTTTCTGGAATTTTCCAAGCTGTTTAAAGGCACAGTCAACTTAGTGTATGTAAACTGGAATTGTGATACAGTGAATTATAAGTGAAATAATCTGTCTGTAAACAATTGTTGGAAAAGTTACTTGTGTCATGCACAAAGTAGATGTCCTAACCAACTTGCCAAAACTATAGTTTGTTAACAAGAAATTTGTGGAGTGGTTGAAAAACAAGTTTTAATGACTCCAACCTTAGTGTATGTAAATGTCCGACTTCAAATGTAGATGAGGTAGTTAAAAGCATACAATCAAGGGTAAAGTGGCTGAGAAAAAGGATATATTTATGTAAGGTTGTGTGTGTTTAACTATCCTTGTGGGCAAGATAAAACAAGAAATTCCGGGACATTTTGCCGGTCCCCATGAGGAAAAACCCTATTTTAGGCTTAGGGATTAGGTTTAGGGTTACAATTAGGGTTGGGGTTAGGAGTTATGATTAGGTATAGTTTTAGGATTAGGGGTTTGGATTTAGGGTTATGGTTAGGTTTGGGTTAGATTTAGATTTAGGGTTAGGGAAAATAGGATTTTGGATGGGAATCAATTCTTTGCTTCCCACAAGGATAGCAATACAAAACTGTGTGTGTGTTAGGAGAGCACATCCTGTAATTGTGCATAATCAGTGCAGATCCAAAATAGTGACTAAAATATGTCAAACACCTATTTGTCAGTGGCAACTGACAAGACTATAGCTGACTAAATATTCCAAAACATGCATCCTGTTTGTAATTCACTTTTTGTCCTGGATACAAATTTGGGGCAAATACAACACATTACTGAGTACCACGCTACATATTTTCAAGCATAGTGCTGGCTGCATCATGTTATGGGTATGCTTGTAATCGTTAAGGACTGGGGAGTTTTTCACGATAAAAATAAATGGAAAAGTAGCTAAGCACTGGCAAAATCCTAGAGGAAAACCTGGTCTGCTTTCCTTCACTGGGAGATGAATTCACCTTTCAGCAGGACAAGAACCTAAAACAAAAGGCTAAAATGACACTGGAGTTGCTTACCAAGATGACAGTGAATGTTCCGGAGTGGTCGAGTTACAGTTTTGACTTAACTTCTACAGGATCGGTGCCCCCCCGGGCGCGGGACGGTTGAGCTAACGTAGGCTAATGTGATTAGCATGAGGTTGTAAGTAACAAGAATATTTCCCACAAACCTCAGTGTTTCCTTTCAAATGGTATCAAGAATATGCATATCCTTGCTTCAGGTCCTGAGCTACAGGCAGTTAGATTTGGGTATGTCATTTTAGGCAAACATTTTTAAAAAAGGGTCCAGTCCTTTTAAATCTGCTTGAAAAATCTATGGCAAGACCTGAAAATGGTTGTCTTGCAATGATCAGCAACCAATTTGACAAAACAGGAAGAGTTTTGAAAATAATAATGGGTAAATGTTGCACAATCTAGGTGTGGAAAGCTCTTATAGACTTAGCAAGAAAGATTCACAGCTGTAAACGCTGCCAAAGGTGATTCTAACATGTATTGACTCAGGGGGTTGAATACCTATCTAATCATGATATTTTAGTGTTTTATTTTTTATGTATCTTTTACAATGTTAGGCTTTTTCTTCCACTTTGACATTAGAGCATTTTGTGTAGATCGTTGACAAAAAAATGACAAATAAATTTTAATCCCACTTTGTAACACAACAAAATGTGGAAAAAGTCAAGGGGTGTGAATACTTTCTGAAGGCACTGTATAGCCTAAGGTTTGTATCACAACTGAAGTTGCATAATTAACTCTAAATTAAGCATATAGGAGGACCTGTTTCTAATGATCACTTTGTTAACCTCTCAACATAGAATAGCCACATGTACCCACTCCCTCAGAAATATAATTTCTATTTATTCAGCTATGTTGAATTGTATTCTTCTTACTATAACATATTTTAAAATAATGCCACAGGAATTATTAAATTAGCTAATGTAGCCCACAGCCATATGACATTGCCAGATCAGGGCCTAACATATCAGTAACACTCAGAATATGCTATTTGGTTCTTCTGAAATTGTAACGGCTTTCTTCCGCTGAAGGAGAGGAGGACCAAAATGCAGCGTGGTTAGAGTTCAACATGTTTAATAAAGACCATACACGTGAACACTACAAAATACCAAAACAACATGTGAAAACCGAAACAGTCCTATCTGGTGCAATGACACAAAGACAGAAGACAAACACCCACAAAGTACCCACAGAATATGGCTGCCTAAATATGGTTCCCAATCAGAGACAACGATAGACAGCTGCCTCTAATTGAGAACCAATCTAGGCAACCATAGACCTACAAACTACCTAGAAAGGAAACAGCCCCATAAACATACAAAAACCCCTAGACCAGACAAAACACATAAATCCCCCATGTCACACCCTGACCTAACCAAAATAATAAAGAAAACAAAGATAACTAAGGCCAGGGCGTGACAGAAATAGACTACATTTTCTTCATATCATGTTTCTTTAGACCTGCCTTAAATAAATTATGGATTTATTGTGATTGTGTAGGTTATATTGAATTGATTGGAGTTTTTAAAATGTATATTTTCCAAAGGTCTGCATCAGAGACAGGGAACTACTAGTGTCAAGCACTTCAGTGAGACTTTGACCATTTGCTTTCACAGGTAGCAAGACTGACTCTCCCCCACTCTGCCTGTCCTGAACACCATCTCCCTCTCTGGGCACTTAACAGTAACCTGAGAGCTTGGACTTACGTGGTGGACACATTGAAGCTTTGTGCCCTTGCTGCTGACAATAAAAACAGGTCCCTCCCACCTGAACAAACTGCACAATCCCTTACTTACTCCTCCCAGACACAACCCCCCCAGAGTTACCTCCACTGCCTTTGGTGTTCCTGGTGTCCCTTATGCCTCTGAAGCTTCTTGGAGTGGATGCTGCAGGTCGTGAGGGCCCCCTTTTCGTATGTTGAGGTACTGCAGTGCCCACTTGGCCGCCATAAGCCCATCCTTGGGCTCGTGCTCTCGGATCCGAGTGTTGTGTAGAAGAACTTGTAGAAGTTGCTTGAGGATGACGACCTCACCGATCTTGTCCTGTGTCTTCTCCTCCGGTCGAACCTTTCGGCAGTAGAAGTCCCTGAGGCGGTGGGAAGTCTTTGTCTGTGACTCTCTCGATGGTGTTGATCCAGCTCTGAAGCGTTGAAGGTAGGTCTCTGGGGAGATGTCCAACTTCACCAGCAGTGCTTCCTTCAGGTCCTTGTAGACTTTGGACAACCCCTCATCAGTTGCTGTGTAAGCCTCTTTGGCCTTTCCCTTGAGCAATGGATTTAGATGGCAGGCCCACTCTTCCTCTTGCCACCGCCAAGCCTTGGCCATTCGTTAAAAACCTCAGCAGGTCATTTTCAATGTCCACCCTCTGCTGGTAAGAAGGCATTTTCGGCTCCTACCTCAGGAATGCTGGAGGGTTGACATTGGTGCTGCTGGACTGGTCTCCTGGTGCTGGGGTTGAGGTTAACATCATTGCTACTTCAAAACCCTGCTGTGGAGTTGAAGTCCCTGCTACGTCGACCCTCAGTCGACTTGGTGTTGGCAGACCCATTCATGGGCTCTGGCTGGCAAGCTCCGCTTGGGAGACGTGAGGGATGTGAGGATAGATTGTCATAGACCCTGGATCTCCTGCTTGAGGTCTTTGTCCCGCCTCTCCAGGTTACCATGGTTGGATTTGGTTCTGGGCCCTCCACCAGTTTTCCAGCCGCTCCTTCAGTCGGCTGCTCCCATGGACCTTCTCTGGTTGTATCTGATTATTCCATCGGCAGCTCACGCAGGTCTGAAAACCTTAGACTTACGCAAATATTTGCGGCGTAGGTAGGTTCTGTCGCTTGTATTTTCAATCTGTTGATGCATTGCGCGTGATGCACAATATGTAAACAATAGCTGAATGTAGTCGACAAAGGGAACGTTTCCTCTGAAGTTCGGCTAGGCTCGGCCATATTGGGCAAGTGTTTGTCACATGTGAATTGCATCAGTATTGGAAATAAAAAATGTAAATACAAATTAAATACAGACCAGCATACTGAAGGTCAGGTTGATAACACTACTCTGTGGATATTTGATGTCACATTCTTACCTGCTAAAGGACCAATCTCACAGACAACCGGTAAAGTATCATTTTATTCATCATTCTGGTTGGTAGAGGTCGTGAGAGGAAACTTTGCTCAATCAAACGCACATATCTGCCCAGATTAGAATTCTATGCAATACAACATCGGGTGTTCAGGCTAAGTTAAATTTTTTACATTTTATTTCACCTTTATTTAACTGGGTAAGTCTTTTATCAAATAGGGCTATCTTCTGTATACCACCCCTACCTTGTCACAACAAAGCCGATTGGCTCAAATGCATTAAGAAGGAAACTTTTAACAACTTTTAACAAGGCACACCTGTTATTCATTCCAGAAAGAGTTCCAAGAGTGTACAGGTGTGCCTTGTTAAACTTTTAACAAGGCACACCTGTTAATGCATTCCAGAAAGAGTTCCAAGAGTGTGCTAAGCTGTCATCAAGGCAAAGGGTGGCTACTTTGAATAATCTCAAATATAAAACATATTTTGATTTGTTTAACACTTCTTTGGTTGCGACATGATTCCATATGTGTTATTTCATAGTTTTGATGTCTTCACTGTTATTCTACAATGTAGAAAATCATAAGAATACAGAAAAACCCTTGAATAAGTAGGTGTTTCCAAACCTTTGACTGGTACTGTATGTATACTGCCTGAATCTCAGGAGGGAACAGTTCCGGCGACCTTTATAATTGCACATTCGGCAAATCACCAGCAGACAGAGTTCCATTTGAATCCATTTTCCCATTCACTGTGTTGGTGGTGCTCATAAAATGTATCATAACTCAAAGGTGGCACCACAGGTCCCAGAGTGGTGGGGTGATTTTTTTCTTCTTCCTGAATGTAACCAGGTACAACTCAGAAACCTGATTGTAGCAGCCACCTTAAGGGTTCCCCTATTTCCTGGGGCAAGTAGACTGAGAAGTCTTGGTTATTCCAAATGTCTTCCATTTAAGAATGATGGAGGCCAATGTGTTCTTGGGGACCTTCAAGGCTGCAGAAATGTTTTGGTACCCTTCCCTCGACACAATCCTGTCTCGGAGCTCAACGGACAATTCCTTAGACTTAATGGCTTGGGTTTTGCTCTGACATGCAATGTCAATTGTTGGACCTTATATAGCCAGGTGTGTGCCTTTCCAAATCATGTCCAATTAATTGAATTTACCACAGGTGGACTCCAATCAAGTTGTAGAAACATCTCAAGGGTTATCAATGGAAACAGGATGCACCTTAACTCAATTTAGAGGCTCCATGGAAAAAGCTCTGTGTACTTATGTAAATAAGGTATTTCTAAAAACCTGTTTTCACTTTGTCATTATGGGGTATTGGGTGTAGATTGACAATGAAAACATTTCATTTAATACATTTTAGATTAAGGCTGTAAAATAACATTATTTAGATAAAGTCAAGGTGTCTGAATACTTTCCCAATGCACTGTAGGTCTAAAAGGGCCTAAAATGGCCACTTTCATCATGATGCCCCCCCCCCCAATAAAAAATGTAAGAAGCATAACAAACATCCCTCCTCCCAATTAAATTTATATGTGAGAATAGCCAGAACAATCTCAGAAACCCAAAATAACTTTGGGTCTCCCTGGCATGGTATCACCCTGTTGCATCTGAATAAAACAATCTTCATGGATCCTTTTTTTTTCTCCTTTTCTCAGAATTCTGCAGTTTCTCACACATCAGATTCACCTAAATCCTCCATCCAGGGAATATGGAGGGCCCCCATATCAGGCAACCTAAACTCCATCCAATTCAGGTGATTCACCCATCCAATATCCCCTAGCTCGTGAAGCAGAATGTTCACGTCTTATAGCATGGGGCCCGGTTTCCGCTACACAGATTGAGCCTCGTTCTCGGCTAAAACGCACTTTCAATGGAAAATCCGTCCCTTAATGTTATTACATTGCTTTACTACATGTTCTGCCATGCCATTTTTACAGTGCATCCTTTGTAAAAGATTACTCCACCTTCTGGGTTGGAGTGAGAAGTTCTCCAGTCACATACAACATCGCTGCTGCACCCCCAACTAACAGCATATCCATCACCTCTACCTCCTCCTTCGCCTCATCCTCAAAAGTGAGTAAGATTACATAATACGATTATTGTGAATATTCAGATTAATATAATAATTTGATTAAAACATTTGCATGCTTTGCAAGAAGAATGATTTCCCTAATAATCCTGTTTATAGACACGAAATCAGGCTACTGATGGGAAAATTGCCAATCAAAATATACGTGCTACCATGTTATTTTTGGGAAGCCTAATTTGATTCTGACTTCTGACATTTTTAACTCCCTTCACTCGTGCAAAGGAGGGAGGCTTGCATTGCTGGTTTTATCACATGCGCAGATCAAATACACCCTGGAAGTACGATTAAAGTGTTTACCCTTAAGGGTTATTTGGCTGTCCCCACAGGAGAACCCTTTGAAGAACCCCTTTTGGTTCCATGTAGAATCATTTTGGGTTCCATGTAGAACCCTTTTCACAGAGGTTTCTACATAGAACGGAAAAGAGTTCTTCCCTGGAACCTTAAAGTCCCCTTCTATGGGGACAGCTGTAGAACCCTTTTGGAACACTTTTTTCTTAGAGTGTACACGTCCTAATAATTCTAAAGGTTGCTCAGTAACCAGATGTTTTAATTGGCGTATGCTTACTTAGATTATGAATTTATGCCAATTAAGATAAGCAGAGTAAGTTGTTTACATGACTAATGCCATACTCGGCCTACTGCCATAATCAGTTTAATATCGAATTATTAGTGTGCATGTAAATGTACTCAGTATTTCCATTGAAATCCTTAGTACTTATGGTAATCGATAATAGTACAGATATGTTTTTATCTAAAACATAAACTTGTCTTAACAATGTATCACAAGTGTAATTGATAGTCTATCAAAGGGGGATATTTGTATTCGTCCTGTTTCATTGCATGTAGAAGTGGGTAACCTGTACGAGCGTGAGGTGAGAAATGGAAATGTGGTTTTTGCATTTTCCCAACTCCCCCTGAGAGTGGGATCATTGAAGGCGACCCTTGAGCAATTAGGGTTAAGTGCCTTGCTCAAAGGCAGATCAACAGATTTTTCACATTGTCGGGTCAGGGATTCGAACTAGCAACCTTTCAGTTACTGGCCCAACGCTCTAACCGCTAGGCTACCTGCTGCTCACTCTCAGACAATATTGTCATATTACATTTTAAAACAAGCAATAACATTTATTTTTACATCAGTTGTCCCAAAGTGCTTTACAATAACGTTGAATATGTTTGTAATAGTTGTCCAACTCCAGCACTGGATGTGGCAGCACTAAGGTCTGTTTCAGCCAACCTCTGAACTGTGACCCTGGGGTCAGCCCAGACTGTTACTTCCTGTCTGCTATGACTTCTCCCGGTGATACAGCCGTCCAGTTGGAGATGACCGGCCCTTCAGATGGCTACATCGCCATCGGCTTCTCAGATGACCAGAGAATGGTAATGTAGCCTTTTCTGAAGTAGTGCATGCACATCCTGCAATTCAATATGCTTATTTAAATTTCGAGGCACTCGTCCAGATACTTTCACTTCAATGAAAACGGTGAACAAGTTTATTTTTACCACGAAGAGGGATTGTATGAGGGCAGTTGAAAGGCAGCCTATAAACTGCAGGAGCATTCAACAGTGTGCTATTTTTATTTTATGAATTTTTGTTTATTGTACCCTGCACCTTCAAGTAGCCTGTGGCAGGGTTGATTGTGTTCCTCTCATAATCTGTTTTCCTTTACATCACATAAGGGAAATGATGACATCTATATTTGTGGACGGGACAGTGGCGGGCTCATCCGATTGCAACACGCCTTTTCAACAGGAAGGAAGATACCGGACATACTTCCTCTGGTAATTGCTTGCTATTATGACATATGAAAAGCAAAGAGGATGATAGAAATTGGAATATGGACTGGAATTAAAGTTCTGATTTTGACTGATTTGAAATGGAATGTACCCCCAACCCTGATGCTATAATGACTCGCAAAACAATCAAAGTAATGAATCAAATGTCTCTTGTTTGTCCTTTTCTAGGGAAATGTTTCTGATGTTACATCCTCAGTGAATAATAGTATCATTAGCTGTTCCTTCACGACTAGGAACCCCATTTCAACTCAGCGATCCGGAGGATCCAGTTCCCTCTACTATCTCATGATCGTTCACGGGCCCTCCAATAATGGTACAGTATGAGCCAAAAGCTTACAGCATAGTAGCACCAGTACTGGTACAGAGGAAGTGGGTATATCCCTCTGTCATTTTATTTACATAGTGCTATGACATCTTTAGATAATAATGAGTGACATTACATGGACATGGAAGACGGGATCTTAAATCAGCACTCCTACTCTGAGATATTTTATCAATACGGGCCCTGTTATCTAATAAGGATTCAAATATGGTGGGCCTGGTACTGATGAAGAAAGAGGTCCGCTTCAGTCAAGCAGTCATATGTTTCATAATATCATTTCATTCTATTTCTCTTCCATTTCACTTTTTGGTTGACTTTGACAGGGATAATCGGCGTTCATACTGGCACCTTCATCAGTGACACTAAAGTGGACATTTCAAGTCCTCAAGTTGTTACAAGTGAAAAAGAGCCACCTATTATTAAAGCACATGGTAAGGTTGCCGTTTCCTAAGTGAGAAGTTTGCATGCATAACCTCGAACAAATTGTTATACGGTAATACACTGATTATAACTACATATACAAGCTTAAAGATTTGTGTATTGATTATGGATGATTGATTTATTATCCTGTTGTGCTTCAGGTTCCCTGATGTTGATAGCGTGGATGACCACGGGTAGTTTGGGAATGATCATAGCCAGGTATCTGAAAGGTGTGGCCAAGGGGAAACATTATTTTGGGAAAGATGTTTGGTTTCTGGTGAGTGTAACAAAATTAGATTGTACCGTAAGTTAGATTGTACTTGAAATGTTTTCACTTTTATTGAATTGGTGCCTTTTCCACATATAGTGTGACTGGGAGAGTGTGTCAAGCAGGCGAGGAAGCTATACTGTTAATTAAGCAAGCAGACTGACGTCCGTCACGTTTCAAGTTTTATTAGTCGTATGTACGGGATACACATGGTATACACTGTCCAACAAAATGCTGACTTGCAGGTTCCTTCTCAACAATACAACAACAATAAGAAAAATATATATATAAGATTATGAACATAAACATTAGTAATGTTTTTAGTTCCAAATAATAATGTCATATAATCTGTACTCTTGGCTTGCATGTTCCTCAGGCGCACGTGTCTCTTATGACACTCACTGTTGCCGCCACCATCATCGCCTTCATTTTGGCCTTCTCAGAAGTTGGAGGCTGGAGTGGGGTATGTATCATAAACCTTTACTGCGCGCCGATTGTTATTTAAAACAAACAGACCTATCTGACAAATGCTGTGCCATCTACAGTTTTCTGAAACCTACTCTATTATGGGAGGCTCCGATAATTAAAATAATTATGAGAGACAGTTTATGAGCCCAGTGTGTTTATAGGGAGCCCATCCTGTGTTGGGCTGCATCGTTATGATCCTGGCCTTCTTCCAGCCTATCGCTGCCATGTTCCGATGTGGACCTCATCATCACTGGTAAGGGATACAGACTCATACCTGGTGTATGTCAGTTTGCTCATGTGTATGTAAATCCAAAAGTGGCTTGTTTTCTCAAGGTAATGTATAATATTTGTGTTGTTTTTTCACAGGCGATTCCTCTTCAATTGGTCGCATGCTTTGAATGCAGTGGCAATAAAAGTTTTAGCTGGTAAGGAACTGTGATCATGACATTGTTTTTGTTGGATTTTATTAGCATAGTACAAAGTACCGCATCTTCTCAGCCAATATCTGTCAAACATGTTTGCTGTTGCACTACTACCATGTTAGTAATTGTGTTGACATTATCTTCCAGTGGCAGCCATCTTCACTGGACTGTCGTATTTTAGCACCTCTGAGGATAGTTGGCTTCTGAAGGTGATGGGTGGGTTTGTTGGATGGGAGGCAACGCTGTACATCCTGCTAGAACTCCACATGCGCTGGAAGCTCAATGGTGAGATCAAATACATAATGATATCAGGTTAAATTCAGGTTGATGATATATAGCCCCCCTATAATATTGAATAACCTCATATTGTGGATCTGCCATATAACTTTTGTCGGCCTCTTGGCGCACGTCAAAAGCTCTGACGAAGGATAAGAGGCCGACACGTATTCTTGAATAAACAAAGTGATACAAGCAAGAGAAGTGTGCAGGTTTCTATTTTCTTTTCAAACACTTCAATAACTTTGGTTGTTCTTCTAGATCATGCAGAGAGTGCTTCTGAATCGGTACGCTGATTCCCACCATTTAATCCCACACATTTAAATGTACTTATTGTGTCAGTGAATTAGAAAAGTGACTCATTCTTAACAACTGATTTGTCTGCCACGGCTGTACTTGACTTTTCATTTCTCCCCCAGACAAGCATGGAGTTGTTACTGCTGGTCTTGTTTTTCCTTGGAAATATAGCCTTTTTGGTGGCACTACTTGTTGGAATTGGCTCGTCATGAAGATCTGCTGAGCAATGGACTGAGATCGGAATGTTGTGATACAGTATATCTATAAAATAGCTCACTGTACAGTATATTTTTAAGTTGTTTTATATTTGTTTGTTGTCAAATGTTTTAAAGTAACTGTCCATTGATTGAGGATTGAATGCGATCAGATCATCAATTTATGCAGTATCCCTCCATATAAGTATGACAGACTTTCCACGAGGACGGGCATATTGGAAATTTAACCAGGGTTTATTGACTGACACTACTTTCTGAACACGAAGTAAGGAATTCTTAACAGACTTTTTCTTGCAAAATACTGGTTCAGTGGACCCAATTATTGTACCTTTAGAAGCCATTCAATTCAATGTTCATCCCTAAAACGGTATCGGTCAACAGAGAAAAGAATTTCAACAGAAATAGAACATCTAACATTACACATCAATGGTGTTGAATGTACTACAGAATCCCTGAATAATCTACACACAAAACAAAAGGAGATTGAGGAATTTATTCAGGAAAGACCGAGTTTATTATTATTTTTTTCCCCCAGAGCAAATTCAATATAGTAACCCGACCAAAAAGAACCTACAGAAAAAAGTTACAAACGATGGAGAAATCCTTCTCACCAAAGGAGATTCTGAATGAGGAAGGTCCTCCAACCTGAGTTGATGAGTTTTGTGATATACAGTACCAGTCAAAAGTTTGGACACACCTACTCATTCAAGGGTTTTTCTTTATTTTTACTATTTTGTACCTTGTAGAATAATAGTGAAGACATCAAAACTATGAAACAACACATATTGAATTATGTAGTAACCAACAGTATAAAACAAATCAAAATATGTTTTATTCAAAGTAGCCACCCTTTGCCTTGATGACAGCTTTGCATACTCTTGGCATTCTCTCAACCAGCTTCATGAAGTAGTCACCTGGAATGCATTTCAATTAACAGGTGTGCCTTGTTAAAAGTTAATTTGTGGAATTTCTTTCCTTCTTAATGCGTTCGAGGCAATCAGTTGTGTTGTGACAAGGTAGTGGTGGTATACAGACGATAGCCCTCTTTAGTAAAAGACCAAGTCCATATTATGGCATGAACAGCTCAAATAAGGAAAGAGAAAAGACAGTCCATCATTACTTTAAGACATGGTCAGTCAATTTGTAAAATTTCAAGAACTTTGAAAGTTTCTTGAAGTGCAGTCGCAAAAACCATCAAGCTCTATGATGAAACTGGCTCTCATGAGGACCGCCACAGGAAAGGAAGATCCAGAGTTACCTCTGCTGCAGAGGATAAGTTCATTAGATTTAACTGCACCTCAGATTGCAGCCCAAATAAATGCTTTACAGAGTTCAAGTAACCGACACATCTCAACATCAACTGTTCAGAGGTGACTGCGTGAATCAGGCCTTCATGGTCGATTTACTGCAAAGAAACCACTACTAAAGGACACCAATAATATGGAGAGACTTGCTTGGGCCAAGAAACATGAGCAATGGACATTAGACTGATGGAAATCTTCCCTTTGGTCAGATGAGTCCAAATTTGAGATTTTTGGTTCCAACCGCCATGTCTTTGTGAGACAGTAGGTGAACGGGTGACCTCTGCATGTGTGGTTCCCACTGTGAAGCATGGAGGAGAATGTGTGATGGTGTGGGGGTGCTTTGCTGGTGACACTGTCAGTGATTTATTTAGAGTTCAAGGCACAACTAACCAGCATGGCTACCACAGCATTCTGCAGCAATATGCCATCCCATCTGGTTAGCGCTTAGTGGGACTATCATTTGTTTTCAACAGGACAATGACCCAACACACCACCAGGCTGTGTAAGGGCTATTTGACCAAGAAGGGGAGTGCTGCATCAGATGACCTGGCCTCCACAATCACCCGACCTCAACCAAATTGAGATGGTTTGGGATGAGTTGGACCGCAGAGTGAAGGAAAAGCAGCCAACAAGTTCTCAGCATATGTGGGAACACCTTCAAGACAATTGGAAAAGCATTCCTCATACATTTGGTTGAGAGAATGCCCAGTGTGCTAAGCTGTCATCAAAGCAAAGGGTGGCTACTTTGAATCTTAAATATAAAACATATTTTGATTTGTTTAACACTTTTTTGGTTACTACATGATTCCAGAATGTGTTGTTTCATAGTTTTGATGTCTTCACTATTATTCTACAATGTAGAAAATAGTAAAAAGAAAGAAAAACCCTTGAATGAGTGAGTAGGTGTCCAAACTCTTAACTGGTACTGTACGTTTCCCCAAAAATCATGTTAGACTATCTGCTACACAAAAATATATTGTGAAGGCCTAATTTCACAGGACTAAGTATGGTTGGCAATTGATTACTTTCAGACGGGGAAAATGCCTGGCCTCGATGGCATTCCAATAGAGAGAGGCTTTTTATGAACTACTGAAAGATCAATTAATGTCATAGTTTATATACGAGTAATTAAAACATCAGACACACAAAATGAGAGACTGATCTCTCTCCTACTGAAGCAGGAGCAAGGGGGGCAGTAAAGGAGCCAGTCTCTTTTAAAAAATTGGAGTCACCCCACCATGCTAAAATATTGGCAAAATGTACTGCTCATAGAATTAAAAAGGTCCTACCGTAAATTAAGAGTCAACGACATTATTTGGGTATTAGCAAACAGAATATGAGCTTTAAAAATTAGATAAAAAAATAAAACAAGATTTTCACTGGACAGTTACTTTAAAGAATTGAGTGAGAATCATGCCACATAGTAGTTCTAATGAAACGGTGGTAACTTTTCAGCTTCGTGCTTCTTCTTGGCCGTCCAATTGATTGACCTTCATGTCTTAAAGTAATGATGGACTGTCGTTTCTCTTTGCTTATTTGAGCTGTTCTTGCCATAATATGGACTTGGTCTTTTACCAAATAGGGCTATCTTCTGTATACCAACCCTACCTTGTCACAAGAGACTGTAGAGACAGCATCCAAGATGGACGTTCGTATACGCCACTTCATGGGGCATGCCATCTTTCTAGAGCCAGTTTTACTGGGATTACAACGCCTGCGCACTAGCACTCAGTGCACACAAGGAGCCGTGACAATGTGATCACGTTATCCAAAAACATGACAGACATTGGACGAATACATTTTTTATATCTTTGGCTTTCACTCACAGCCGAAGATATTACAATTTTATATTCGTCCAATGTCTGTCATGTTTTTGGATAACGTGATGACATCGTCACTGCTCCTTGTGTGCACTGAGTGCTAGTGCGCAGGTGTAGTAATCCCAGTAAAACTGGATCTAGAAAGATGGCATGCCCCATGAAGCGGCGTATACGAACATTCATCTTGAATGCTGTCCCTACAGTCTCTTGGGCACCCCCTACTCGGGCACGGGGCAATGAGTAGACCATAGTGGTCCAGATCCGGGGAAAAAATGGATGTGGAATGTCTTGTTGTCGCTACCATCTCTAGCACAGAAGAGAGATAGAGAGCAGTTGCTTAGGTACAGTATCTCTACCCGAGATATACAATTAAAAAACCTCCGTATAATTGATTGATAGTTGTTATTCAGCAGTCTTAAAAGTATGCCTTATCTATTTTTAAGAACTATTGAAATAGTGATTTTGTCAGGCAGCAGGCAGTTTGTTGTTTATTTGTCTCATGATTAAACTGTATGTTCCATGTATTGGGCCTAATTACTCTATTTAAACTGCGTTTTAGTATTTCATTTTCTTCTGTTTTTTTTCTTAATTTATTGTAGTTGTTTTATCTTTTTGTTGTCAATGTGGAAGATAATTGAAATTCGAATAAGAACATTACAACATTAGAGAGAGAGAAAATAATAATAATATATATATATATATATTATTACAAAATTAGGCTGATGGCATCCCCTGGTGGATGCAGTGTGTTATGGCTGCTTGCAGAAAGTAAGTCATGCCATACCTACCCTCTACAGTTATGATATCGACAAACATAGAGGGCTATATTAGCCATGTTAGTATCTCTGTCAAAACTGCTACCTGTATTTTGTTTATAACAAACGAGTGTACATGTTTTTAGAAATAACAACGTCTACTCATTCCTATTCATGTGTACCAAGTAAAAGTTCAAGTTTGTTTGAACACACATTGAATGGAAACACCCAGCTCAGCCGGGGAGAGCCCAACAACCATGCTCCTCTAGGCCTACATCCACCACCACCTCAGGTCAGTTTGTTTCACCTGCAATAATAGGGATGTGATTTAGACCCATGTCAACCATGGATTAGTTTCTCCTGGCACAGAGATTACTTTCAGGTTCGTGTTTTTTGTCATGAATCTTGTTCTGGAGGCAGCTCTGCAAAGTTCACTAACTGGCACAGCCACAAAGTCATAAAATCAGATATTAACCTTAACCACATTGCTAACCCTAATGGCTAACCTTAGATGAAGACCTAAAAGGTCATTTTTGTTTTCAATATGGCCAATTTTGACTTTGAAACTGGCCTGTCTAAGGGGATATTGCTCATTTCTGCCTCCAGGACAAGACACATGACAATAAATGTCAAACTACTTCAGGGTTGCGGAACTGCCTAACATCAACTTAACTAGGCTGGTGGCGCCACCAGGGGTTGCAGTGTGTTATGGCCACTTGCAGAAAGCAAGTCATTGGCTATACCTACCCCTCTACATTTCTGATATCTATGAACATAGAGGGCTGTGGGTGGTCTGGTTGACACAATTGAATGTTCAAATATTACAGTAACATCTGTGTGTTTATGCGTGCCATCATGTGCTTAATTGTATAGTTGATGGAAACTGGGGCGAGTGAGAGATGGACCAGTCCTAGAGAAGTAAGCCAGCAGAGGGGCTGAGCATAGCCCCGAGTCCCTTCTTAATATAAGATGCTCTTCCTCAAGGTTGGGTTGCTGTTAAACACTTTGTGACAAATATAACTTTTCCGCTATGCCGTGGTTGAGGACGAGTACACAGGACCAAAGCTTAAAGGAGGTAAGGTTATGTCGATAATACAATGCTTTGTACTCATATGCATGGTACGGTATAGAGGCCACTGCAACTCATACCATGCTAGACTATGGACTCTATGGAATCTCCAGTGGTGTAAAGTACTTAAGTAGAAATAGTGTAAAGTACTACTTAAGTAGTTTTTTTGGGGGTATCTGTACTTTACTATTTCTTTTTAAAATTACTTTTACTTCACTACATTCCTAAAGAAAATAATGTACTTTTTACTCCCTACATTTTCCCTGATACCCTAATGTACACGTTACATTTTGAATGCTTAGCAGGACAGGAAAATTGTCTAATTCACACACTTATTAAATAGAACATCCCTCTAACTCTGATCTGGCAGACTCACTAAACACACACGATTAATTTGTAAATTATGTCTGAGTTGAAGTTGGCAGTTTACATACCACTTAGCCAAATACATTTAAACTCAGTTTTTGACAATTCCTGACATTTAATCCTAGTAAAAATTCCCTGTCTTAGGTCAGTTAGGATCACCACTTTATTTTAAAAATGTGAAATGTAAGAATAATAATAGAGAGAATGGTTTATTTCAGCTTTTGTTTCTTTCATCACATTCCCAGTGGGTCAGAAGTTTACATACACTCAATTAGTATTTGGTAGTATTGCCTTTAAATTGTTTAACTTGAGTCAAACGTCTCCGGTAGCACAATAAGTTGGGTGAATTTTGGCCCATTCTTCCTGACAGAGCTGGTGTATCTGAGTCAGATTTGTAGGCCTCCTTGCTCACACATGCTTTTTCAATTCTGCCCACACATTTTCTAAAGGGTTGAGGTCAGGGCTTTGTGATGGCCACTTCAATACATTGACTTTGTTGTCCTTAAGCCATTTTCCCACAACTTTGGAAGTATGCTTGGGGTCATTGTCCATTTGGAAGACCCATTTGCGACCAAGCTTCAACTTCCTGACTGATGTCTTGAGATGTTGCGTCAATATATCCACATAATGTCCCTTCCTCATGATGCCATCTATTTTGTGAAGTGCACCAGTCCCTCCTGCAGCAAAGCACCCCCACAACATGATGCTGCCACCCCCGTGCTTCACGGTTGGGATTGTGTTCTTTGGCTTGCAGGCCTCCCCCTTTTTCCTCCAAACATAACGATGGTCCTTATGGCCAAACAGTTCTATTTTTGTTTCAACAGACCAGAGGATATTTCTCCAAAAAGTACGATCTTTGTCCCCATGTGCAGTTGCAAACCATAGTCTGGCTTTTTTATGGGGGTTTTGGAGCAGAGGCTTCTTCCTTGCTGAGCGGCCTTTCAGGTTATGTCGACATAGGACTTGTTTTACTGTGGATATAAATACTTTTTTACTTGTTTCCTCCAACATCTTCACAAGGTCCTTTGCTGCTGTTCTGGGATTGATTTGCACTTCTCACACCAAAGTACGTTCACCTTTAGGAGATAGAACTTGTCTCCGTCCTGAGCGGTATGACGGCTGCGTGATCCCATGGTGTTTATACTTGCGTACTATTGTTTGTACAGATGAACGTGGTACCTTCAGGCGTTTGGAAATTGCTCCCAAGGATGAACCAGACTTGTGGATGTCTACAATTATTTTCTGAGGTCTTGGCTGATTTAATTTGATTTTGCCATGATGTCAAGCAAAGAGTCACTGAGTTTGAAGGTAGGCCTTGAAATAGATCCACAGGTACACCTCCAATTGACTCAAATGATGTCAATTAGCCTATCAGAAGCTTCTAAAGACGTGACATCCTTTTCTGATTTTGTCCAAGCTGTTTAAAGGCACAGTCAACTTAGTGTATGTAAACTTCTGACCCACTGGAATTGTGATACAGTGAATTATAAGTGAAATATCCTGTCTGTAAACAATTGTTGTAAAAATGACTTGTGTCATGCACAAAGTAGATGTCCTAACCAACTGGCCAAAACTATAGTTTGTTAACAAGAAATTTGTGAAGTGGTTGAAAAACTAGTTTTACTGACTAACTTAAGTGTATGTAAACTTCCGACTTCAACTATGTCTGAGTGTTGGAGCGTGCCCTTGGCTATCTGTCATAAAAAGTTAAATGGTGCCTTCTGGTACGCTTAATACAAGAAATTTGAAATGATTTATACTTTTACTTGTAAGTTTTAAACCAAATACTTTTAGACTTTTACTCAAGTAGTATTTTACTTAGTGACGTTCACTTTTACTTGAGTCATTTTCTGTTGTCATGACGTTGTATTAGACTGTTTCTCATCGAATGATTAAAGGTTTCTAATTGCGTGATTAACTAAATCAAGCAATTATTAACTCATTAACCTGGGGCACCATGGGAAAATTAGTTTTATTGAGTTTCTATTTCCCAAATTAACTAAAAGAATATCAGAATATCGATTTTACAACAGCCGCTAATTAATCAGTTACCTCTACAGTCTCGTTCTGAACGTCGCATAATCCGGGAATCTGCACGGACCCGGGTCTCACCAATGAGTTCGTAACACACCAATCTTAGTTGAGTATTTATTTACTAGAAAGCAAAAATGGTGATAAAAGATATACATACACAAAAACACATTCTAGGCTAATAATTAGAAATTGGAATTGGGATTTAAAAGAGAGAGAAAAAGAGAAAGTACACGAGAGAAAGATACATTTGGGTGAATTTGTCAGCTATACTTATTCTAACCCTAGCCTTGCCCCAAACTGCCGCTCTTATGGGCCAGAATATAATGATGTAATTACGTGGGGAAGGTCTCTGTGTATTCTCCGCGTGAACCGCTCAGACTGCTCAATGACACACTTTTCCGGCGCAACTCTTTGGTTGTCCTCACAATGTCAGTGTCCTTTGGCTTAGGAGTCTGTTCCCTCGCCCTTGCTCTGGAAGGGCTCTTCTGAGGACAGACAGCTCTGTAGCTCAGAGCTCAGAGCGTAGGAATGAAACAGTGTAGATACCACGATTCAATGGGGAGTGGAGGCTAGGTGGTTCGACTTGAATTCACCCGCTTAGACACAGCTACTCATCCGTAGCTTGGGTAGAAAAATATTTCTTTGCCTTAAAACTTGTGTTGCGTTTTGGGTTCGTTGACTTTTTAGACCTCTGCTGCAGCTTGGGTCACTTAGTCTTATCTGTAAATTCTTCACTCACGGGTTTTATACCCTCGGGTCAGAAGTGGGCGTAACCGTCTTTAGGGCAATTCTCTTGGCGTTCCAAGTTAAGGGCAAGGTCTAGATTTTACTCAAATCCAATTTTAGACAACTAACTTCACATTTCATCTTTACCAAAACATTCTCCTTGATTTGGACATTTTCCATACAACGTACAATGTATAAACATCAAACATATACTAGGTAAACGGTTGACGTTACAATGTTTTCATAATAACGTCATCTATTAACCTTTAATAATAAAACAAAAATGACATGCATTTTCATATTCCATCTATCGTCATGACCACCATTGTGGCTGATGGAAACCATTGTTCCAAAGTCCCTTTATTTCATGTTTAATGTTCTGAGGCTGGTTCTCCATATTGAGGAGACAGAGGAAGGTTGTGTGGCCTAAGATTTAACAGGGGCATGAGGGGTCATAAAAAAAAACATCTTCAGACCCCAAGATCTCTCCTCCTCTGTTGGGTTTGAGAGATAATCTATAGGGTTGTGGTCTCCTGTAACCTGACCTGATCAGGACAGTCATGACACTATTAACTTATCTTTACTTTTACTCAAGTATGATGATTGGGTACTTTTACCACCGCTGGGAATATCCCATCAAATGTGACATCTATTGTTTTAAACTTTCTTGTCTGCTCCTCTTCTTTTTCTCTCTCCCAAATCAAATCCGAGTTGATTTGTCACATGCACAGGATACAGCCAGTGTAAACAGTATAGTGAAATGCTTGCTGCTTGCAAGCTCCTTCTCAACAATGCAGTGATATTAAGTTATATAAAATAAATACACACAAGAATATACACTACAAGGTCAATATCAGTGGCAACCAATGTCATGGATACGGGTGAGAGTTATTTAATCAGGGTTAAATTGATCCAGGGATCAGATGGGGAACAAAGGATCAGACCTCAAGCCAGAGTTTCAACAGTTCACTGCTGTGGTCAGTACATATCTCTAATAAAACCGATGGAGTTGCTTATTAATAAATCATATTTCATAATTGACATTGACTGCTCTTGGCAGAGAGAATGCCCTGCTCCAATGGTGCTCTTCAAAGAACCAACTCCAAGCTTAGATAATACTTTGGGGATAAGAGTCAGCATGCAAAATACTTGTATTTTTCCATTTCCTTTTTGCACAATGATAATGGGACTGAGCCTGGTCTGTGTCTGGAGTCCATATGGACTTTCCTCCATAGCTACCTCAAACACATTGTCTTCTTCAGGACCTTGCGCAAAGCTAATGGGAAAAATATCAGTTGGGTAGCTTCCCAGGTTTAGAAAATGACCAGAGATAATTATAGAAACAAATGGATTTAATTAGTGTAGTCTATTCATTGCTTTCCCAGCATCCCCAAGTGAGAGAGCACAATGGTACTGTAGCCCAGAAATTGTCATAATGTCATATGCTTGCATTACAGACCAAGTGTTTGAGAAACATTGTCAGGACACTGCGTATGTGGAGTTCTTATTAGTATCTGATGATACCATTATGATCCAACCAAACACATCTAGAGGACGTTTGTAGTGGTTTCTGTGTGTTTAATAACACACACACACAGGGGCTGGAATCGCTCTTCTCACTGCAAAGGATGAACGTGTTCTGTTTTGCCTGATCTCCACTGTGAACCTGTGGACCAGACAGAAATCACTTAGATGACAACCTATCTGTTTCCCTGAGATTTCAGTAGGTAAATAGAATGAAGCATAAACATTTCATCAGAGGCAGACTTCATCTGTTGTATTTGATAGGGTAGAATTTTCCCTCACTGAGGCTCAAAGAAAATCACTGGGGGCTTAGACTCAAAAGCTGCTTATGATTGGTAGCGAAGCCTGATTCTTTGATTCCTGACAACTGTTCTGCCACAAGATTATATGCTTTTCTGGGTTTGAAATCACCCAGAGAGGGGAATTAGATCTCCACAGCAGCTCCTGTCGTACACTGCGTTCTGATCCCTTCTCTCCTCATTTTTTCCACCGCTGTCTGTGCCTTATTCATCTCCCTTTCCTCTGTCCTGCACTTTGCTGAAGTTGCAGAGTGTGAGCTAACTAACAGAGGCAGAACAGAACAGCTGACGAGCACAAAGCTCTCTGCCGCCCGTATCAGACACGCTGGGTGAACAAAGCCCCTCTGCTCCACAGACAGACAATGGTACAATAGCTGACCAGGCTGTTACAACATGTGCCATACTCGCATTACGGAAGCCCAGATCTTGTCGATTGGACAATTCAAACGAGTTGGATGCATGATTAATGAAAACGCAGTGTTAATTGGAGCAATTAGAAGAACATTGTGCTTTGGAAGTGTTCAAATTGCCTCTGTGTCCGCTGTCATTCCCCACATACAGTACAGTACAGTAGGGAGGTTGGGAACGGGGTTACAAAACATTGGGAGTTGCCATTCCCACCCTCATACTCTCTGCTCCCTCTCACTGAGGTGTCAAACAGGGAGTCATAAACATAGCCTTACTGCAGCAGACATACCACATATTATTCAGACACTCAGGGTATAGGAATGGATTAGACCAAAGCAAGTTCAGACAAGACAACACCACTTTTATGCAGCTAACCATATTAGCCTATTCTAGCCATGTTTATACATGGTTCTAACATGCAGCCTTTGTCCTGATCTTGTCCACACTCTGATTGTACCAACATTTTTAGTGTAGATGATTAAAAGACGCATTGTGATCTGACTGTGATCAGACCTTATAAGTGTAAATATGCTAAATCAGGTCAAGATCAGGAGGACGAAGGATACATGCTAATGGAAGACAGAAATAGGGCTATCGATTCATGCACACTCTGCCTACGATGGTATGATACATCTACTGATGCATCATCTGTAGCTGACATCCTGTTGGCTAAACCACAGTAGAAGCCAATCAGAAGAGGGATGTACTGACTCTGTGGTACAGAACATGGAACAGGTTGGCTAACTGTCCCACTTAGTCACTCACCACATCACACTCACCAGATGGCATGAGAAGCCGTTGGAGGGCACAGGAGGGGTAACGGACCTGGACAGAGAGAGAGAGAGAGAGAGACGAATGGATCCATAGAGTCAGAGTTCACATCACCAGAGGAGTACAGGCAACCCTAAACCTGACTGGGGCCTTTGGTTCAGTAGAGAATATATCTGGTTCTGATGTGGCTAGTCAACTTCTTTACATGTCATTTGGAGTAGTCTCTCTCTCTTCCCTCACTCCCTCAGTGTGTGAGGAAGTCTCACCCAGGACTCTGTTGTCCGTCTGCCTCACTTCCTTCCTGCCTCTGGCCAAGCTTCTTTCAGAGGGCCAGCCAGCAATGCTGTTCATTCTACTGAGAGGCATATGCATTCTCCTCAGCTCTTCTGGTATGTCAAACACTCACAAGACTTGTAAGGCGTATGGTGCAGTCTGTGTTGTCTGATTGTCCAGTCACTTATAGAAAGGAGACAATGACTCAGACTTAGACCATAAAATGATGTATTATGACCCAAAAGGGGTAAATAAGGGAATGTTATGTAGTGGTGAGGGATGATGCCGTTTGGTGAGAGTATCCCTTCGGAATGTGAATGTTTTCATAGAGTTAGTACAATATACACAGAGTGTACAAATCATTAAGAACACCTTCCTAATACTGAGTTGCACAACCCTATAAGGGATCATAGCTTTAACCGGGTCAGTTTATGTCATGTTTTGTCCACTCAGTCTAAGTTTATATCCAAGAAAAAGCTCCAGTTGAAACTGAATAAAGGGAAATCATTTTCCTTTTATAGACCACCTCATGGCTTTTAACTTAATGCATAACTGTGGGATGGATAAAAAACTGTGAACCAAAAATGTTGGATATTATGTTTTGAGATTACTGGCTATGAAGATTTTACTGTTCGACTGCACTCTGTATTTTTCTACAACTCCACCGGAAATGAGCAGTCTG
Source organism: Oncorhynchus tshawytscha (assembly GCF_018296145.1). Taxonomy (NCBI): domain Eukaryota; kingdom Metazoa; phylum Chordata; class Actinopteri; order Salmoniformes; family Salmonidae; genus Oncorhynchus; species Oncorhynchus tshawytscha. The sequence goes on along the minus strand of NC_056443.1, from coordinate 5,077,691 downwards.
GGCTATGTGTAACATGGAGGAAAAAGTTATCTTGGCATTTATTGAAAGTACCAGACTGCTTTTACAGAATGTCTTTAACCCACCAGAGATAAGACTTAACACTGTGAGACATTCAGAAAGGGAGTTCACACAGTTCTCTCCCAGGGGAAATGCATTATTGGAATGCTAAGTGGGGTTTAGTTGAAAGAGGAGCACAGTTTGTGTTGGCATGGAGCGAGCCTCTGTGAGCGACAGCTGCCCTCTCGTATTTCAGCTTCCCAAAAAGCAGACAGAAAAATGCTAAATATGCAGCAGTGTGACCTCAACCCTTAGATGAGCCACTATTTTAAGACAAAGGTATCTAATTCCTTTCACCTAGGTACTTTTCTCCTTTATCTCCAATAAATAATTTCAGCACATGTACAATACTGTCTAATATATGTAGTTTACAAACAGTAGATTATTATATAGACATTGTATAATGTAGTTCAATTGCTAATGGATGACCTCATTGTTGAGGAATGTGTTTTACTTCTTAAATTGCTAGTACTATTGTATATACTAATTATGTTGTACTGTATGTTTCAATGTTGCACATTTTATCAATTGTGTTCATGCAGGGGCTCCCTTGGAAAAGAGGCCTTGGTCTCAATAGGACTCCATGCTAAAGGTTTTAAATAAAAGGTTTTCTAGGGCCTGGAGCTTTTCCTGGTCAGGTCACATGGTCAGAAAAAAAACCTGTCCTCTGACTGTGTGCCATGTCGTTATTGAACACATATCTGGACATTGACAATGTTGCCTAAACACCAGTGCAACCTTAGGAAACAGGCTATAGCTTCCTGCATACCTACCCTGAGCACACTCCTTCAGCAGTAACCAACCCAGTGCAGCAGCACAGCTAAGCTATGGAGCCATTATCACGGCATGAAATTAGGTTTCAAACAGCAAGAGCCTATAAGTTTAGGGCTTGTCCGGGGCGAGTAGAGATGGAGTAATGGGCCCTCAGAGGGAGGCAAGAGCTGCACAGAGAAGTGGAATGGTAATGAGAACACAGATTGAATAGCTAGGAATGTCAACCAGAGTTATTGGAGCTCTGCATTCATTGCTACACTGCAACAGATGCAGCAGTATATTTCCTTAAACAGAGATCCATAAAAATAAGGACTAAATAAAAGGTAAATAACTCCAGGAGATATGGCAGCTTCCAAAGTATGTTGCAAGAGAGCTGAAAATAAGCACAGACCGTATTCACATCATCACAGCTTGTTATGTGAATATAGTTGGTTCCTAGGTTCTGTTTGGTATGATTGTAAAATATTTTAAACCGAACTGAACCTAATCAACCCCAAGAGAACCTACACTGTAAGCACCCCCTGCATTTACATAATTAATCTGGTTTGGTGAATGGTAAAGGTGCTATTGGCTCTATACTGGCTGTTCTGTCAAGGTCACTGTCTTGTTTGAACCCAGCTAGGATATCTGAGTGAGTCTTCTCCCATTCATCCATATGGCTGTATTACCATCACTATATAAGGGTGGCAGGTAGCCTAGTGGTTAGAGTGTTGGGCCAGTACAATGACAAAATAAGATTATTTACAAAATAAGAATTTGTTATTAACTGAATAAAATGTCATTTAGTTCTTACCTAGTTAAATAAATACAAATATATTAAAAAAATCACTGTGAATCAGTCTGGCACCCTCACTCATCCTAGGGTTATTTTCAACCAGCTCTTATGGGAAGTGTGGAAACAACTATGCACTTACATCATGACCCTCACACATAGCCACGTAGTGGGTTGGTATGCCTGTTTTGTTATTGATTGATTAATAATGTTCACCTCTGAAGCGCTCTGGGGCTGGGTGACTCATCCAACGCCTTACCGCCACTGACCTCGTTCATCTTTATATCACCCACATGGGTAAATCCAATGAGGAGATGGCACGTGGGTACCTGCTTCTTCGATCTGCGTCACAAATAGAACTGACTTCTATTTTACATGCTGACTACACCGCTTGTGTCTCGTGCACAATACATTTAGAAATCTATATTATTCAATTATTGCACCCACACTGCTCGCAAGCGTCTGCGTTGCCAAGGGCTAAAATAGAAGTCAGTTCTATTTGTGACGCAGATCGCGCTGCAAGTCCTGCCTCTCGCATCTCCTCATTGGTTTATAGAAGCAGGTACCCACGTGCCATCTCCTCATTGGATATACCCACGTAGGTGACTGAAAGACGAACAAGGTCGGTGGCGGTAATGCACCTAATTTATGAAAGTTGCCAATCGCAATATAAAGTCCAGAGAAGAAAAAGCCTGGAAGAGGAGAGATGACTAGAAACGATTCGGCTGACCGTTTTACATGTGGATTAATTGTCGGAGTAGAGGACCTTGTGCATTTCAGGTAAAATAACAACTCAATGTTTATATCCCAGGACAAATTAGCTAGCAACAGCAAGCTATCTAAATAGGACAAATTAGCTAGCAAGTGCAAGCTAGCTAGCTTGCTGATCTGTCCCCAAATTAATGTAATTGGTTCAGAGTTTGTTTTGATATTTTAACCTGCATGTCATGACCACGGTTGGTGTGGGGGGACAAAATAAACTTATGCACGATGGCGCACGCACACAGCCAGTTTGGGTTCCGTGTTAGCCCTTGGCAATGCAGACACTCGTTGGCATGCGTGAGCAGTGTGGGTGCAATAATAGAATAATATAGATTTTTAAATGTACTTTTCAATGCTCGTGCACGTGACGCTAGCGGTGTAGTCAGACTGCTCCTCTCACCAACCTCCACCTATACAGTCTTAACCATTGGTTAAAAATAATATACACTATATAGTCTATGATTAGGCTGAGACATTTTTTTTCTTGTTTATTTCCACCTTGTAGCTTAGATGCTGTAATAAAAAGAAACATTTAGTTGAAAAATATCAAAGAAAGGTGTTTAGACACAGCAAGTACAACGCAAACATTTTTAATAACGGAATAGGCTCAATCCATTTAATTTCGTATGTATTCGTGAGTCTTCGTATGGGTTCGGAGAAGCCCAGGAGAGGGAGTTGAGTCAGAGCCGCACTGTTCCCTAGGTTGCATGTGACTCATCGAGTTTGCAGTGAAGTAGGCTACAATTCATTCCTACGGAATGTTCACCTGAGAGAGCGAAAGCACCGCAAAATAACAGGTGAGTCTTATTAGAAACGCATGTCACTGTTATAATGGTTCGCTAAGTGATTAATGTTATTTCCAATAAGTTACTTTAACATTTTTGGGGAGAAAATATAACTTCAAAAAATGATCGACTTGTTGTGATTATCTACTGTAAGCACCAACTTTGCTATGAGTTATAGTTCAAACCCTGTTTGTATATGGGAATGCTAGTTTGTAAAAACACTTTGATACACTTTACACGCGGATAGTAATTTTGAAATGAGGTCGCTTCATTGAAGTTTGTACCAAATTTACACTAACTGTGATTCTCCATTACCTGTAGACCGAGTCGTTTTGAGCAATGTGGTGCCATTAGAAGCGAAGGACGATTGCACGGTAACCTGATTTAAAAACGGAAATTACAAATTCACTGCTGAAGGAACGTAGTTTACAAACTTAGTAAAGCCACTGGTGAAAAATCCACATATTCAAAAAGGAACATGGCAACGGGTGGATTTAAACCAAATGCACAGACAGACTTTCTGGAGGAATGGAAGGCTAAACGGGAGAAAATGAGGGCAAAAATGCTCGGGGACATCGCTGCGGCGACCGGCGCGTGCACTGGTGGTATTGTCCCTGCGTCCCTGGGGAGCCACAGCAACAAAAGTGAGATGCGCAATGCTACCTCGAGCACCGAACTTAACAACAACGGCAACCCGGACCGCGGGACATCATACCCCATGGCTCGCTCATCATCCTCCTCAGCCTTGAAGAGACCTGACGATGAACCACACCCGACACCAGCCGTCAGAGGAGCAGATACACCGGGGAGTAACCTGAAGAAGACACCGCAGCCGGAGAAAGTGCCCTACACCCCACAAGAGTCCAGCCCCACTGCATGCAATGACCATGGCAGTGACAAGGAGAGCCCCTCACCCAGTAAAGGCAAAGAGAAGAAAAACAGTGGTCCAAGCGCCAGGAAGGGGAAAGGACAGATAGAGAAAAGAAAGCTGAGGGAGAAGCGCAGATCAACAGGTGTTGTCAGCATGCCGTCCACCGAGGTGAGTCCAAGCTGTCTGTAACTTTCATTTGTTTACAAATCATTGCCTAGTTATTAAGCATGATGCCTGGTGTAGGATGAGACTGTTTATACTCTGTGTTGGCAACCTGTAGGCCTATGCGAGAAATAAAAGTTGGACTTATCTGTCCATTAGGTTGTGTCATTATCGTTATGAAACAAACATTTTAATGTACCAAATGGGTTGGATGTTTGTGGGAAAATAATGGTTTGAGACCGAGTAGCTTTAATGACTAATGAGAAGTATTCAAATGGGGTTATAAAACGTTCTTCTGACCTTCAAAAGGCCTACATTAACATGTCTGTTCCAGTCGAGTGTTTATGAAGACCTTCTGTCTAGCACAGACATGAAAAAAGTCTCCATGACAATGCTGAAAATGTGCAGAGTGAGCAGTATCGTTGTTATTGCACTTAAATCGTGTCACAGCCTGGCAGCAGGGAAGCTGATGAAAGCTTGTCAACCACCAGTCCCCCACTCAATAATATGTCTGTCCTGTTATTCTAAGAACTTCCACCATCAGGGAAATGATATGTATCCAGTGCCTTCAGAAAGTATTCACACCCTTTGACTTTTTCCACATTTTGTTGTGTTACAGCCTGATTTTAAAACGGATTAAATTGAGATTTTGTGTCACTGGCCTACACACAATACCCCATAAGGTCAAAGTGGAATTATGTTTTTAGAAATGTTTACAAATTCATAAAAACGAAAAGCTGAATTGTCTTGAGTCAAGTATTCAACCCCTTTGTTATGGCAAGCCTAAATGAGGCAAAAAATGTGCTTAACAAGTCATATATTAAGTTGCATGGGCTCAATCTGTATGCAATAATAGTGGTTAACATGATTTTTGAATGACTACCTCATCTCTGTACCCCACACATGCAATTATCTGTAAGGTTCCTCAGTTGAGCTGTCAATTTCATACACAGATTCAAGCCAATGCCTCGCAATGAAGGGCACTTATTGGTAGATAAATAAGAAATCAGCCATTGAATATTCCTTCGAGCATGGTGAAGTTATTAATTACAGTTTGTATAGTGTATCAGTACACCTAGTCACGACAAAGATACAGGTGTCCTTCCTAACTCAGTTGCTGGAGAGGAAGGAAACAACTCAGGGATTTCACCATGAAGCCAAGATAGGAGAAAACTGAGAATGGATCAACAATGTTGTAGTTACTCCACAATACGAACTTAAATGACAGAGTGAAAAGAAGGGTGTCTGTGCAGAATAAATTTTTTACAAAACATGAATCCTGTTTGCAGTAAGGCACTAAAGTACAACTGCAAAAAATGTGGCAAAGAAATTGAACCAACTTTACACAGGCTACTGTTTGGCCGTAGCCCACACCAAATAAATGAAAGATAACCTTCTCTTGTGAAGTCCAGACGTAAGAGAGAGAACAAAGGCTAAACCCGGTCTTAACTTCCAATGCTCCACCCCCCCTGCCCAACCCCCCTCCACGCCACTCCGCCAACCGCCAGGATGCCCAGCATCAGAACATTCCAGGCATTCCCATGATTGGCAGATAGCAGGTTGATTGGCATGTTGGACCCCGTGAACACTGGGTACTGGTAAGTACAACACAACCACCTACTAGCCTAACACACAACACACAGCTGTCTGTGTGGGTCTCTACAATATTATAGGTATGCTTGTCGTCGGCAAGGACTCCAGTGTTTTATAGAAGGCAAATCCTAGAGGAAAACCTGGTTCCGTCTGCTTTCCAACAGACACTGGGAGACAACCTTGAGTGGCCTACTTACAGTCTTGACTTAAATCGACTTGAATATCTATAATGAGACTTGAAAATGGCTGTCTAGAAATGATCAACAACCAACTTGACAGGGCTTGAAGAATAAAACAAGAAATCATGTGAAAATATTGTACAGTCCAGGTATGCAAATCTCTTAGACTTACCCGTAAAGACTCACAGCTGTAATTGATGGCAAAGGTGATTCTAACAGGTTGATTCAGAGGTGTGAATACTTACAGAAATATCTCATTTATGTATTTCATTGTCAATACATTTGCACAAATTTTAAACATGTTTTCACTTTGTCTTTATGGGTTATTGTGTGTAGATGGGTGAGAATCTTTTCGATTTAATACCTTTTTAATGTGGGCTTTAACACAACAAAATGTGGAGTAGGTCAAGGGGTATGAATACTTTCTGAAGGCACTGTATAATGGGCATGTTTTATGATGTTGACTCTGGCTCAGTGCCTTGAAGCCACAGAGTGTAGTCTACATATTAGGGGTCTGGCTTTTCTGACAGCTGCCCACACCCAGAGCATGCTGCCGACTGTGGAGTTTCACCTGGAGGTTGACCAGTGTCTCAGTTGGCTGGTGACAGCCTGTTATTAGACGGTCGGCAGTGCCAGTCAAGGAGTTTGAGAGGCTGGTCAGAAGCCAAGCCGTAATGCTAGGTTTCAACCCCACAGATCATGCCAAACTATGTGCTACCATGCCCCATGCAACAACATTGCCTGTGTTTATTGCGTTGCATCTTTCCCATGGTAAATCTATACCCTGACATGGCGATCACTGTATAATTTGGACCCTCTTCACACAAGGCCCCTTGTGTTATGAATTTTATTGAAAAGGTATGCTGGGGCATAATCAGCCTGCATGTTCTGTGGGGCACAATAGCTGTTGAGGGGGTTTCAGATCAATAGGAAACCCAATCGCGCCACTCTTCCTATGATGGGCTGATAATGGCTTCACGGTTAACCGAAGCAAACACTGGCTTTTCTTTGGTGTCAATCAGGACCACCTCCCCCATTCCAGGAAGGTGTCTCGTTTCAGCCTCCCTGTCCGTCTCACCCTCTCTGACGGAGAATGGTATGTGTCTACTGGCAGTTGGGGACCTCTGACCTGCTTAACAAATGCTTACTGAACAATGAAATACTGCTTAAGTGATGTGTGCGTTTGTCTCATTCGAGGTGAGTACTCAGACAGCGTTATCTTCAATCTTGCTCTCTCTCCTTTTCTCTCTCTCTTTAGGATATGTGTGTTGTCAGTGGTCCGTTTCCTGTTTGCCTCACCGTGGCTTAGGCCTAGTTGATGAGCCTCATTGTCTGGGGCCATCCATGTTTTATGACCAGCAGTGTGTTATAAGGCTCGGCTTGGAGACTGAGTTGCTTTCACTCGCGAGCGTGAACTTTGTTTCATGTGGTGGGCTGGATCTCTCTGATCAAGTCTGCTGCTATTGTGTCTGGAACACACAGGACCGTTCGTCAGTAGCAACCGTGAACAAGCAGTATGATAGGGCAGGCTACACATTGGTGCCAATTAGCACTGGGCAATTCCATGGTAACGGAATACACTGAGACTCTCATATTTTTCACTTTAAAATGTATACCAAACCAAAAGCATTGATTTCAAAGTTGAACTGATCATACACACGGGCTACTTTTAACGTTTTCCACGGGACATTTTGCAAAAACACAATTTGCATCTGCACTGTGTTTCCAGTAAATGTTTATTTATTTATTTATTTTCTGTGTAAATTGTTCCAAGTGTGCATAGAGTTGTATGGTTTGTTAAACTTTGAAATCAATGTTTTTTGTTTAGCATACATTTTAAAGTGCGTCTCAGCGTAATTCCGTTACTGTGGTGATAAGGTAGCTTAGCGATTTTAAGAGCGCTGGTCCAGGAACCAAAATGTCACTGGTTAAAATCCCAGAGCCGACTTGTTAAAAGAAAATCTGTAATTGGGCCGTTGAACAAGGCACTCAACCCTAATTCTGCTAAATGACTAAAATGTAAAAAGGATCGGGCCGCAGGGTATAGCCGAGGGGATTTCTCAGAGCTTCTTCCTGGTTGCTGTTGAATCACTTTTGTGTAGTTTATGCATATCTGTCATGAGCTAAGAGGAGTGTGTGTTCCCTGTACATAATCATGCTGATATCTTTCACTCCACGGACAAAGCAATGTGATTTATAACACTTGTTTTCCTATGAGAATCTGCATCAACAAAGTGCTAATAAATGGAAGGCCCATTGCTTGACAGTTGGCGTTGCCTCAATGTTTATGGCCCATTTGGAGATAAAGCCACAGCTCCAGCCTGATTGGTTGGATTATCATTTTGAGCTCAAACTGCAACCCCTTTGTTTTGTGAGGCTACAACAAGGTAGCACAGTGTGAACCCACAGTTTCTAAAGATCCATCGGATCATATCTAGCTCTGGATATATGCACAACAGGCTCTCTCCAGGCGAGTGAGTTGAGTTTTATCTGCAGACAGACCACAAATGTATTTCAAAGCCTTCATGTTACAATTACACCATCGAAACATCTGTAAACGCTCTTGAGTGGCATACCGTCTTGTTGAAACACAGTTTCTCTTCAGCATCTCTTCTTATTGTTGTGCTTAAAGTAGCAGTGCTGTCAATGAGGGGTAAAGCAGAAAATATGGTATGTGGTGAGACAGAGTTTTTCCATATAACTACATGAACTCCCCCCTTGACCTGTACTGAAGCCCTTGGGAATGTAACATTGATGTGATAAAGTGGCCTGGCTCTAATTTATATTTTTATCTCCCCTATTGCTTTCAAAAAAAATCCTGGTCAAGCCAGTCTGACTCTCACAACCAGAAGGTGTGGGAATGTTCACACCTCACAGCACAACGCCTCTCCACCATGTGACCTTCCTGTTGTGTGTATGTACAGTACCAGTCAAACGTTTGGACACCTACTCACTCATTCAAGGGTTTTTCTTTCTTTTTACTATTTTCTACATTGTAGAATAATAGTGAAGACCTCAACTTTGAAATAACACATTCTGGAATCATGTAGTAACCAAATAAGTGTTAAACAAATCAAAATATGTTTTATATGTTTGATTCTTCAAAGTAGCCACCCTTTGTTTTGATGACAGCTTGGCATTCTCTCAACCAGCTTCATGAGGTAGTCATCTGGAATGCTTTTCCAACAGTCTTGAAGGAGTCCCTACATATGCTGAGCACTTGTTTGCTGCTTTTCCTTCACTCTGCGGTCGAACTCATCCCAAACCATCTCGATTGGTTGGAAGTCGGGTGATTGTCGAGGCCAGGTCATCTGATGCAGTACTCCATCACTCTCCTTTTTGGTCAAATAGCCCTTACACAACCTGGAGGTGTGTTTTGGGTCATTGTCCTGTTGAAAAACAAATGATAGTCCCACTAAGCACTAACCAGATGGGATGGCGTATCGCTGCAGAATGCTGTGGTAGCCATGCTGGTTAAGTGTGCTTTGAATTCTAAATAAATCACCAACAGTGTCACCAGCAAAGCACCCCCCCCCAACACCTTCACGGTGGGAACAACACATGCGGAGATCATCCGTTCACCTGCTGTGCGTCTCACAAAGACACGGTTGGAACCAAAAATCTCAAATTTGGACTCCTCAGACCAATGGACAGATTTCCACCGGTTTAATGTCCATTGCTCATGTTTCTTGGCCCAAGCAAGTTTCTTATTATTGTCCATTTATAGTGGTTTCTTTGCAGCGATTCGACCATGAAGGGCTGATTCACGCAGTCTCCTCTGAACAGTTTATGTTGAGATGTGTCTGTTACTTGAACTCTGTGAAGCATTTATTTGGGCTTCAATTTCTGTGGCTGGTAACTCTAATGAACTTATCATCTGCAGCAGAGGCGACTCTGGGTCTTCCATTTCTGTGGCGGTCCACATGAGACAGTTACATCATAGCGCTTGATGGTTTTTGTGACTGCAATTGAAGAAACTTTCAAAGTTCTTGAACATTTCCAGATTAACTGACCTACATATCTTAAAGTAATAATGGACTGTAGTTTCTTTTTGCTTATTTAAGCTGTTCTTGTATTCTGTATACCAAACCTACCTTGTCACAATACAACTGATTGGCTCAAATGCATTAAGAAGGATACTTTAAGAAGGCACACCTGTTAACTAGGCCACCTCTACGCAGACAACACCATTCTGTATACTTCTGGCCCTTCTTTGGACACGGTGTTAACAAACCTCCAAACGAGCTTCAATGCCAAACAACACTCCTGCCGTGGCCTCCAACGGCACTTAAACGCTATTAAAACTAAATGCATGCTCTTTAACCGATCTCTGCCATCACCTGCCCACCTAGCATCACTACTCTGGATGGTTCAGACTTAGAATATGTGGACAACTACAAATACCTAGGTGTCTGGCTAGACTGTAAACTCTCCTTCCAGACTCACATTAAGCATCTCCAATCCAAAATTAAATCTAAAATCAGTTTCCTATTTCGCAACAATGCCTCCTTCACTCATGCTGCCAAACATACCCTCATAAAATAGCCCATCCAACCAACCTCATCTCCATATTTTTCTTCTGCTTTTTTGCACATCAGTGTTTCTACTTTGCACATCCTCATCTGCACATCTATCACTTGTTAATTGCTGAATTGTAATTACTTCGCCACTATGGCCTATTTATTGCCTTACCGCCTTACTTCATTTGCACACACTGTATACAGATTTTTTTATTGTGTTATTGACTGTACTTTTGTTTATCCCATGTGTAAGTCTGTTGTTTTTGTCACACTGCTTTGCTTTATCTTGTCCAGGTCGCAGTTGTAATTGAGAACTTGTTCTCAACTGGCCTCCCTGGTTAAATAAAGGTGAAAAAATATATATATTTGAAATGCATTCTAGGTGATTACCCAATGATGCTGGTTGAGTGAATGCCAAGAGTGTGCAAAGCTCTCATCAAGGCTACTTTGAAGAATCTCAAATATAAAAATATATTTTGATTTATTTAACACTTTGTTGGTTACTACATGATTCCATATGTGTTATTTCATAGTTTTGATGTCTTCACTGTTATTCTACCATGTAGATAATAGTAAAAATACAGAAAACCCTTGAATGAGTAGGGGTGTCCAAACCTTTGACTGGTACTCTATGTGTAACTGTGCACACACACAATACATGTTGTTTTTAAATGTATGTAAATTGTTGGCATCGGCTAATGGGGACCTTAATAAATCAAATCGCGCATCCTTGCGTGGCAGTCCTCCCATGCTGCTACACTCTCTCCTCTGTGAGCTGTATACGTTTTTGCCCCTCTACTTCCTTACCTTATGCTGTGGCTGTGGTACTTTCTCTCATTTGTGTTCAGTTTCCACTTCTGAAGATACCTCTCCTCCTGCTGTAGTACGATCATCCATTATTCTGTTCTAAAGGCCTCCCACAGAATGCAGCTATTGATGGAGTTGTCGTTCACTTCTTCGGATAGGCATGAAAGCAATGGCCAGGGAATGTTTTGAGTAGCAGTGCAATAGGGTGTTATTTAATTGTAAGGTAATTAGGTCAAATGTAAAGCTTCCTATGCATCTGTTTGAAATTAATGTAAGTGTGCCATTGGGTGGAGCCTGTTTTACTTGCTCATAAAACCTTTCCCAAACAAGGTCACATCATCTCTGGAAATACCATAGGGATTGGATCATGGACTTGGGTAAGCAAGGAATTATTTGGGCATGGTTTTGGGTTGTTGGTGGAACAAAAGGAATTTGTGAAGTTATGTTAATCTAATCCAAAGTGTTTTATTTTTTATACCCAGGCTCCTTTGCCAGTTATGTGAGTTTACAAGAACATTTGACAGGTTGACTAATTAGCAGGAGTTGTAGATTGTTTACGAGAATATTTCACAAAAAATAAGTTTTAAGTGGGGTGGGACTAATAGAAAGAAGTCCCAATAGAGCTGTGTGGTGAAAGTTAGGGGAATTCCACAGGAAGTTGAGGAAGAATGTGGAACTACTGTTCGCCTTGTTCCATGACATGGTTACCAGGTAGGCCCCTAATACAGGGAGCACCCGAAGTTCTCTCAGCACCTCATAAAACACCCCGCTCCCGCTAATGGGATGTGGCACAGGGTTTTGTGCATGTTTTTGGAACGTTGCGTAAGCGACAGCTCTCATTAATGTGCCCCCTGACTAGGTGAGGCCCAGTGAATAGCTGTCCATTACCCTGTCAGGGTGAATCATATCACTTAAACAGACCAAGGGTATGTGAAAACTGGAGCCTTCACTCAGAATACAGTAGTCCTGGCTGCTCCTCTAATGGCCCTCTGACTGACCTGGCCTCTGCTTACTCCCCACATCCTCTTTGCTTGTCACAGGTTAATGAGCTCACTTTCTGGCAAGGAATCCAGTTTTAAATGTTTTGTAACAAAGCACGATCACAGCACAGGAGTATTACAAAAAAATATATATATATATATATATAATGTATGCATTTAAGCAGGCCTGACAAGAAAATAGCCTGCCTAATTTGGAGTCATGTTCCAAATGTGTAGGTTTGTAGAGTGTTCTGTTCTAACTAGAGGTCGACCGATTATGATTTTCCAACGCTGATACCGATACTGATTATTGGAGGACCGAAAAAGCCAATACCGATTAATTGGCCGATTTAAAAAAAAAAAAAAAAAATATATATATATATATATATATATTTTTTGTAAATGTAAAAAAAAGAAGTTTTTTAAATTTGTAATAATGACAATTACAACAATACTGAATTAACACTTATTTTAACTTAATATAAAACATCAATAAAATAAATGTAGCCTCAAATAAATAATGAAACATGTTCAATTTGGTTTAAATAATGCAAAAACAAAGTGTTGGAGAAGAAAGTAATATGTGCCATGTAAAAAAGCTAACGTTTAAGTTCCTTGCTCAGAACATGAGAACATATGAAAGTTGGTGGTTCCTTTTAACATGAGACTTCAATATTCCAAGGTAAGAGGTTTTAGGTTGTAGTTAATATACACTGCTCAAAAAAATAAAGGGAACACTAAAATAACACATCCTAGATCTGAATGAATGAAATATTCTTATTAAATACTTTTTTCTTTACATAGTTGAATGTGCTGACAACAAAATCCCACAAAAATTATCAATGGAAATCAAATTTATCAACCCATGGAGGTCTGAATTTGGAGTCACACTCAAAATGAAAGTGGAAGACCACACTACAGGCTGTTCCAACTTTGATGTAATGTCCTTAAAACAAGTCAAAATGATGGATCGAGACATGATGTCCCAGATATGCTCAATTGGATTCAGGTCTGGGGAACGGGCAGGCCAGTCCGTAGCGTCAATGCCTTCCTCTTGCAAGAACTGCTGATACACTCCAGCCACATGAGGTCTTGCATGGTCTTGCATTAGGAGGAACCCAGGGCCAACCGCACCAGCATATGGTCCCACAAGGGGTCTGAGGATCTCATCTCGGTACCTAATGGCAGTCAGGCTACCTCTGGCGAGCACATGGAGGGCTGTGCGGCCCCCCAAAGAAATGCCACCCCACACCACGACTGACCCACCGCCAAACCGGTCATGCTGGAGGATGTTGCAGGCAGCAGAAGGTTCTCCATGGCGTCTTCAGACTGTCACGTCTGTCACATGTGCTCAGTGTGAACCTGCTTTCATCTGTCTAGAGCACAGGGCGCCAGTGGCGAATTTGCCAATCTTGGTGTTCTCTGGCAAATGCCAAACGTCCTGCACGGTGTTGGGCTGTAAGCACAACCCCCACCTGTGGACGTCGGGCCCTCATACCACCCTCATGGAGTCTGTTTCTGACCGTTTGAGCAGACACATGCACATTTGTGGCCTGCTGGAGGTCATTTTGCAGGGCTCTGGCAGTGCTCCTGCTTGCACAAAGACGGAGGTAGCGGTCCTGCTGCTGGGTTGTTGCCCTCCTACGGCCTCCTCCACGTCTCCTGATGTACTGGCCTGTCTCCTGGTAGCGCCTCCATGCTCTGGACACTACGCTGACAGACACCGCAAACGTTCTTGCCACAGCTCGCATTGATGTGCCATCCTGGATGAGCTGCTCTACCTGAGCCACTTGTGTGTGTTGTAGACTCCGTCTCATGCTACCACTAGAGTGAAAGCACCGCCAGCATTCAAAAGTGACCAAACATCAGCTAGGAAGCATAGGAACTGTGGTCACCACCTGCAGAACCACTCCTTTATTGGGGGTGTCTTGCTAATTGCCTATAATTTCCACCTGTTGTTTATTCCACAACAGCATGTGAAATTTATTGTCAATCAGTGTTGATTCCTAAGTGGACAGTTTGATTTCACAGAAGTGGGATTGACTTGGAGTTACATTGTTTAAGTGTTCCCTTTTATTTTTTTGAGCAGTGTAGAATTTATAGGACTATTTCTCTCTCTACCATTTTGTATTTCATATACCTTTTGACTATTGGATGTTCTTATAGGCACTATAGTATTGCCAGTGTAACAGTATAGCTTCCGTCCCCCTCCTCGCCCCTACCTGGGCTCGAACCAGGAACACATCGACAACAGCCACACTCGAAGCATCGTTACCCATCGCTCCACAAAAGCCGCGGCCCTTGCAGCGCAAGGGGAATAACTACTCCAAATCTAAAAGCGAGTGATGTTTGAAACAGTATTAGCGCACACCCAGCTTACTAGCTTGCCATTTCACATCGGTTACACCAGCCATTAGGCTGATAGGCTTGAAGTCATAAACAGCGCTGTACTTGCGAAGAGCTGCTGGCAAAACGCACAAGTGCTGTTTGAATGAATGATTACGGGCCTGCTGCTACTCAGTCAGACTGCTCTATCAATTCAGACTTAATTATAACAACACACAGAAATAACAGCCTTTGGTCATTAATATGATCGAATACGGAAACTATCATTTCGAAAACAAAACGTTTATTATTTCAGTGAAATACGGAACCGTTCGGTATTTTATCTAACGGGTGGCAACCCTAAGTCTAAATATTCTTGTTACGTTGCACAACCTTCAATGCATGTCATAATTATGTACAATTCTGGCAAATTAGTTGGCAATGAGCCAGGCAGCCCAAACGGTTGCATATACCCTGACTCTGCGTGCAGTGAACGCAAGAGAAATGACACAATTTCACCTGGTTAATATTGCCTGCTAAACTGGATTAGTAGTTGTAACTAGTGATTTGTTTTTTATAAGATAAGTTTAATGCTAGCTAGCAATTTACCTTGGCTTCTACTGCATTCACGTAACAGGCAGGCCACTCATGGAGTGCAATGGTTAGAGCGTTGGACCAGTTAACTGCGGTTGCAAGATTGAAACCCCTGAGCTGACAAGGTGAAAATCTGTCATTCTGCCCCTGAACAAGGCAGTTAACCCACAGTTCATAGGCCGTCATTGAAAATAAGAATGTGTTCTTAACTGACTTGCCTAGTTAATGAAATAAAAGGTATAAAAAATAATTGAAAATCGCCGCCCAAAAATACCGATTTCCGATTGTTATGAAAACTTGAAATCGGCCCTAATTCATCGGCCATTCCGATTTAATCGTTCAACCTCTAGTTCTAACCCAGGCCATAGATTTCTCTGCTGTAATTGGGTCAGTGCTCTTTAGTTATGTGGCTATAGGAGCTCCATGTGATAGATTATTATTGTTAAAAAGAATGCCCCCCTGCGCTGCCTCTCTCCGAGAATGCAGAGCTGATTGCCCAGGGTCAATGGGCATTGACGTCTGGAGCACGTGTCTGCTGAATGAGTAACAACCCGTTCCCCTCCCTTTATCACAACAGAACCTCACAGTCTTGGTCCCAATGGACAGTAGTATGCCGGACCCTATGAATCTACAGAGACGCCTGTTTGCCCATTTTGTTTGCGTGAGAAATGACATGCTCCTCTGTCACTGGATGACGCAGTGGCTGTCTGACTGGCCAATCATTAACTCGCAATCAAAACCAGGACGTGCCGCAATATGGGAGTGTTTGTTACTTAATATGGTGTTGTTGAGGTTAATGTCCTACTGTGTTGTGGAATGTGATGAGTCAGCTGTTCTAATAGTAAATCATAGCGTGATTGATCTTCCCTCTTGGTGTGTTGTTGACCCATACTTAACTTTTCGTTGGACACAAACAATTTGGTACCAATTCCCCCGCAATGCACTTCTTGATTTACAGTAAGACCTAGAGTAAAATGCCAATGCTTTGGAATTTTCGCGGCACATGGAAGCCTTCTCCTTTGAACTAAATGGGGATTTCTAAGTCGTTGTCCCCCCTCGTTGAGGTTAACACCTTCATAATCCAGTAGCAGATGTGGAGACAGTGATTTCCTTTCACCCATCATACGTTTAGGCTTAAGTTTTCCTTTTTCCGTATCTGTTCCCTCCAATACCAGCCATCACGCTAATGGTATTAACATGAACTGTTGCATGTTATTGTAACTTAAATGTCCTGCCCCTGATATCTACTAATAGCTAATGGTTTCACATGGGGTAGTGGTTTTCATGCCTCCCCTTTGGAAACTGCCACTTAGCCCCCCACTGTGTTCTTGTCGAAGTTTGGGCTGCCACATTCAACTGCTGCATGCAGAAATCCCATAGAGAGATTCAGTGGATTGGGGTTTGTCTGCTGATCAGCTTGCTGATTGACAGTAGCTGTGGTGTGTGTGTGTGTGTGTGTTCCTGCATAAATGTAACTTGTTTGTTGGACATTCCTGTGTGCTTGGCAGCAGTGGGGGATTTGTGAGTCAGCTGTAATCAGGCCACTGCATGATTAGGCATTCAGGAGAACTGTCTGTTTCGATTCATTACAGAACAGAATCGTATGCGGCTGCTACTTCTCTGTCTCTTTCTTCTCTCCTCTTTCTATGGGCACGGAAAGAGTTGTTTTGGAGTTTTATTCTTGGTAAAACCTTTCGCTTAATTTTTATGGATGAGCTCTTATAGATGATATGTCAACATACAGTGGCTCAAAAAGAGTTCCAGAGCGTTATGTTGGTACTGCACACACAGCTAGAGAGATCCAGCACCACCACCAGGCCAATGGGTTCTCTCTCCTCCCATTATGGCACCATGGTTCCCTGTCACACTTTGTCCCCTGATAAGCGTCAGCAGAAGTCGGCTACGGTGTCAGACTTGGCAGCATAACAATATAGCTAACCAAGGTGATGAATAATAAACATGCAAATCATACGTCATAAGTCTTTGCTCTTTTCATTCTGCTTCACCGTGTGGATAAGGGGGAGAGAGTGTCTTCTGATTGTCATAGCAACACCTAGCTGAGTGTAGGAATACGATTGGGGATCTACAGGTGGAGGCTGTCAGGAGTGTTTGGCATTCCACTGTGTGCTGCTGGTAGGACTGTGGGGGGGGGTCTTAAGCCTAGCTCTCCACCTTTAAAAACACATTCACTTTACATGCATACCTGGGGAGGCTTAAATTGACTCGTTGGAAGCCGGAGAAATGGGAGGAATTCATAATGCTTTGAGGAAATGTAATATTCTGACTGTTGACGTGTATGTTAGTGTGGCTCATTTAGTTGATTTTATGGAAAATACAGCCAGGCAGGCTCACATCAAAAGGGGAACCAAATGAAAAAGTGGTTCAGGAAAACAGCTTGAGAATGTAGCCGATAAACACTCTAAATCGAATGAAAATGTGGGTTCAAAGTGCCTGTGGATATAAAGCCTTGATCTTTAAGTTGTTGAACCAAACAAAGACGAATTAATGTGTTTTAGAGGATTAAAGTAACCATATGCCATCCTACCCCTGGCTTTAAAGCTGGAACCTCAATCTGTGTTTTTGTGTGTGAGTGTGTCCTTCCCCTACTGATACTGTTGTGGGTAGACAGAGGGCCAACTTAGCTGTGTTGAACTATGATGCATTACTGGCACGCACCCCACAATGTCCACAACAGATCAGTGATTGGCTGCTACTGGCAGCATACCTACCTTCCGCCCATCCCATGTGACCCACGTATGTGTTCCCAGGTGGCCTTCCAACCAAGACGCCAACCTCTCACATCTTTCCAGCAAGCCTCTGGGGCACTGGGATGCTGTCCAAATCCATGTTTTTATTTTTGTGCAGGAAGCCCCAAAGACTCAAAGACGTTATGTGGGTCATGCCGGCCATGTGCTAGGGTCTGGAGGAAGGCTTGGTTTCCTCCCTGATACTGCTAGGAGGCGTACAAGGCCCAATGACAACAGAGACATGGAGCAGAACACCTGGATTAGTAGTCGCCACGTGCTCCTGGTCTGGCCCGCTTACACCCCTCAGTGACATCCCCTCTTAGAGAACACTTGTGCGTTTTGTAACGCCCACAGCGACGATTAACCCAGCCGAAGGTTCCATTTTTCTGCTATCAGAATATTGCTTTATTTCTTTTTCATTTATTTAACTAGGCAAGTCAGTTAAGAACAAATTCTTATTTTCAATGACAGCCTAGGAACAGTGGATTAACTGTCTTGTTCAGGGGCAGAACAACAGATTCTTGCCTTGTCAGCTCGGGGATTCGATCTTACAACCATTCGGTTACTAGTCCAAGCTCTAACCACTAGGCTACAATACCTACCGGTATTGTACCCGGTGGCCTTAGGTGACACGTGGCCTGGCATGAAAAGTTAACACGGTGCTCTAGAATCACATGGGCAGATACATAAACAAACCCTGTGTCAGTGTCCCCAACCCGGAGCTGAGGATTCTTGACAGTATGGACACGCCCTGTCAATAGGCACACTTTCCTCATCACACGTCCTATCAAAACAGAGCATCCACGTAGCTACAGTATGTATCTAGGGTTATTCGGTTTACTCAAGGCTGGTTTATTACACCCAATTGCATGCGTCTTGGCATTTAACAAGCTGTCAAGTGCATGGGTTGTGAGCCTCCATATATCACTGATAATCATAGCCATTATGAAGAGGTGTTGGCATATATGTTATCTTTCCTCTAAGTGAAAGCTCCGAGAGAAGCTGTTGTCCAAGACCGCAGTGACCTGCCCACCATTGCAGTTTGAAACGAAACCGAGTAGCACTTCTCTGTCCTCCTCAACGTATTTCAAATGTATTTTCACCTTAGGGGACTTCAATCAAAGGACCCATGAGCTCCAACATGTTAAGTTCATAGTAGAATATCAAATTGGGTGCCAAATGAAATCTGTCTATTTTTGGAAAATGAGTTGTTTTTTTCAACCGTTTTCCATCTTAAAAATTAGACATAAGTAAAGGCTTTGATTTTGGGGTAAACAGATGGAAAAGTGAACTTAAACCAGAAAAGTCTTACATGGTATCAGAACATAATGTTGACCTAATGACTCCTGCCAAATAATATCAACACTTTATATTTAATATTTTGTATTGTTAAGCTTCTGTACATTTTAAGAAATATTGCCCTGTAATTCCATTACCAAAAACATCTAAGATATTTTCTAATTTCTCTCCCTCATGAGGGAGGATAATGAAAGTTCACAGAATTAACAAGTAATGGTAGACCTACCAATTTAGTTCTAGTGATTTTACTTTTATCATTAAGTGATTTAAAACTTGTAATTCTGTTAGCAAATTGATAATGCAAGTGAAAACTAAAGACTGGCAAATCCAGCTTATAAAGTTATAGAAGTGTAGCTACCCAATGTCATTTTTGGTGAGGGTAGACATTTTAAAGGGCAAACATGAACAAGATCCAATTATGCAAATGTACAATGTTGTGATCCATGTTTTTCTGAAGGAAGAGCTGCATGTGTACATGGAGCAGAGGGGAGAAGAAAAGAAACACTGGTGGGAAGCACAAAAAAACTCATCCGGAGCTTTGACTTCTGGCAGAAAGCCATTCTAAGATATCTGATGGCAAATATTTTGTAGTGAATTGCATACAAGTGTAACTTCTTCACCTCATGTGCACTGCATAACAGAGACTTGCCGATTTAGATATAAAACGCTATGGACTCACCAGATCATCGCCTTCTCCCGTTGTGCTATTTACAAACATACACGTGACTGGCTCAACTGGTCTGGGGAACTACGGTAAGCTTCATAATGTCAACTGTGACGGGTGAAATGAAGAAAGCAATCTGTTTTATCTCCTAATATATTGCAGTTGACTGCAAATATTAACTTAAAGTCGCTACAAATATTCACATTTATTGAAAAACGTCAAATAAATTGTCTTGACGGTATAGAGCGATCCTGTGGCTTTTTCTAAATACCCCAGTATACGGTATACCACCCAAGCCCTAGTACAGATCAGGGACCAATTATATCATTCCGTTAGCAGAGTTCCTTTACCGGGTGTAAATCTACTTCACTTACTATAGTTCAATAACCGAAACGATTGTTTTCAAACTCTTAGTGCGATGTCATAGCTGATACCGCATCGTTTCTGCAGACATCTCTGAATCTTAATTCAAAGCAGATGTTTTTGTTTTTGGAAAACGTGTTTGCATAAAAACCTGAGGGAGTTTTCACCCTAATTCCATTACAAAAATATGCATCTGCACAGATCTTCCACTAAATTAGTTTTTGTACAATTTTCAGAGGAAATTGTTAAAAGTAGTCCTTGTGTATAGTTTTAATTTTTGTTAAACTTTTAAATGTTTTTTGACATTTTAAAATAAGAAAACGGAGTCAAAGGGCAGTTGTGTTACTGTTGAATTGCCCAGTAGCAAGAAATTCCACAGTGACAAAGGGTTATATTAAACAGCGACACTCAGAACGGCAATGTAATTCCAAACAGACAGAGCATGTACATGTCATTTCCTCCCTGTTTGTCTCTAGGAGTCTGCTCACACCTCCAATGTAGATCATCTGCTTACTTACATTGTAAAACTGACCAGTGATCAGATCAGTCTGTTACTGCTGTGTCCCCGCCAGCACTTATCTCTTGTTAGACGTTCTCCTTCTGCATACTGATAAGTATCAGTTTGGAACAGTCCACCCCCCCCTCCTCTCTTTCAAAAGTACTCTGTTGCATAATTAATGCAGGCTTAATTGGTTTTGCCAGTCTGTGTCACCCCCCCTCATTACCTCTCATCTAAAACCCTGCACAAAAGTTTAAGTTGAAGAGCAAGAGTCTCTGAGATGGAGAATGCCTCCCTTTAATCTCCTGGGTGAGGACTGCATTTTCATAGAGAAGAAACCAAATGATAATTTCCAGCAGGCTTGCCCTGCGCCATGTTGCCTCCGCTCCTCTGTGGGTATGAACCTTTTTGTCTGAGGAGCCCAGCGGCCTCTTAAAAGATGCACGGCCAATGAAACGCTCCACTCTGGTGTGACCGATGGGATTCTCATCCCCAAAACGCCCTCATTGATTGTGGATGCCTGGTCTGGGATTCTCATCCCCAAAATTCTCTCATTGATTGTGGGTGCCTGGTCTGGGATTCTCATCCCCAAAACTTTCTCAATGATTGTGGATGCCTGGTCTGGGATTCTCATCCCCAGAACTCTCTCATTGATTGTGGATGCCTGGTCTGGGATTCTCATCCCCAAAACTCTCTCATTGATTGTGGATGCCTGGTCTGGGATTCTCATCCCCAAAACTCTCTCATTGATTGTGGATGCCTGGTCTGGGATTCTCATCCCCAAAACTCTCTCATTGATTGTGGATGCCTGGTCTGGGATTCTCATCCCCAAAACTCTCTCATTGATTGTGGATGCCTGGTCTGGGATTCTCATCCCCAAAACTCTCTCATTGATTGTGGATGCCTGGTCTGGGATTCTCATCCCCAAAACTCTCTCATTGATTGTGGATGCCTGGTCTGGGATTCTCATCCCCAAAACTCTCTCATTGATTGTGGATGCCTGGTCTGGGATTCCGCCCGTCCCCTTTTCTGCTCCCTTTTTTAATTTCTTGTTCTTCCTCTCTTTTATGCTCGGCTAGCTGCTCGAGTCCTTGCATGGTATTTAGCCTGTGGATACACATGATTTATTTATGTTAGGCCGGTTCCACATTTTTGCATTCTTTCTCTGGACTGGGGACTAGAGGTCACTCCTCTCTGGCTTATCTTGTGAAACTGTTCATTTGCATGGCAGTCGTCTAGTCGGCCCAGACCGTGTTTGTTTGTGTCCACTGTCCAGAGAGTTGGAGATACACTGCTCCTCCTTTTGCGTGGCCCGTGCTCATGAGGTGTGGTTCTCTCACTCTCACTCTTTCGCTGTCTGTGTGTCTCGCTCAGTCTCTCTCCCCCTTCTTTCCCTTTCCCATGTGGGCCAGCGGTGAAAGCTAGATGGCTGGATCCTTCCCCAGCAGGATGAAGGGGCTGGTGCCGTCTGCTCCGTCTGTCCATAGCGCTGGATTTATTTTACTCAGCCTCAAAGGTCACACAATCAAGTCTAAATAGTCCATGGGCCAGCATTCTCTAGAGAGGGAGAAAGGGACAGAGAGGACACAGTGCCTCCAGTCAACTCTCCTTTTTACGTGAATGATGCAAATGAATACTGCATGCTTCTGGGTATATGGAATTTAGCTTTCAAAGGAATGCACAGGAAGAAAGTCAACCAAATTCATGCAGTGCAATGCGCTAAGGCATTAGCCAATTTAATGTTTTAATATCAGACAGATGTTTCATGACAACACTCCCCTGTTGGTTATAATAATTATATATATTTGAAACACTTGTCTAATTTATCTACCTAACTTAGTTATATGCTTGTCGTTTAATGTAACGACAGGGCATTGTGCCAAGGCAGTATTACGTAGTAGTAAATCATGGTAGATCTGTTTCTGATTCTCTCTTAAAATGTGTTAACAACTTGACATAGGGTTATAGTGGTCAGGAGGATATTCTCTCACCGAATAACTCACTTAGCCTTCATTCTGTGAATGTTCTCCCAGTATTCCCAGTGAGTATAACTCAGATACCATCAGGAGAACGATGATCTTCACAAGGGGAGCTCCCGAAAGAGCTGATCCCAAAATTTTTACGAGGACATTTCCAGCAATTGACTTTAACTGCAGCAGCAGCTTTTTGATGTGGTTAGCACGGCACATGAAATTGAATTTCCTGTTTCCCGAGCTTCGCTGTTAACTCCCCACGCTAACACAGCAGCCTTGGTAGGAAAAGCTATTTGCTCTGTGAACAATTGTCATTTAAAATCACTCTCTTTACAGTTCAGCTCTTGTACTGTGTCTTCTGTGTCATGTCTGAACATCTATAGTTCCCAGGTGAAAAGGGGAATGCTGTTTTTTTCCCCCCCTGATCAAACATGGACTTAACCTTTCCCACAATTCCCAGTGATCCCAATGGCTCCTGCTTGGAACCCAGACAGTGCTCTCTATGACTCATGGTCTACTCTAGTCTGCCAATGCCCTAACACAATGGCCACTGTACACAAAGCCCCCTTTCTCATAGGAATGCAAAACATGCCTTAACTGTTTCCCGACACAGAATATTGGGAGATTGTGTTACTCGTTAGGCATGCCATGCAAGGTGCGCTTTATTTTCCCTGAATGTTACTCCCAAAACCACATTGTCCCAAGCACAATGGTAAAACCACAGTAGGAGTGGTTTCTTAATCATTAAAACATAGAAGACACCTCAAAGTTCCTATCAGAGTAACTTAGCACTTTTCCCCAAATCCACAAAATGAGGTTGTCACCACCATCAATCCACAGTAGGTGTTCTGTAACATAATACCTCATTATTAGTATTAAAGTTTTAGTTTCTTGGAACAGGCAGTGTTGGCAGAAGGTGAGTGAGGGATTTCTGATGTTTCTCTTTGCAGCTAAAAGTCACGGGGAGGAACGTAAAGTATATGTCACATTAGACACTTCAGACAGATTGGGGGGAGATAGCAGGCACAAAGCCTTGCAGCAGTCACATGCAGACTGTCAGGTTTTTCCTCATGTTCCCAACAGTACCTCGTTCTCCTTTCTTCTTTGCTTCTCTCAATTTAAGGGGTTTTACTGGCATGGGAAACATATGTTAACACTCTCTCTCTCGCTCTCGATTTCAATTCAAATAACATTCTAGTTTGCTATGTTTTTTTGTTAATTCTTTCCAGTGTTGTCAAGTAATTGTCTTTTTGTTTTCTCATAATTTGGTTGGGTCGAATTGTGTTGCTGTCCTGTGAATAGAGCCCCAGGACCAGCTTGCTTAAGGGGATTTTCTCCATGTTAATTTCTCTATAGGTGATGGCTTTGTTATGGAAGGGTTGGGAATCGCTTCCTTTTAGGTGGTTGTAGAATTTAACGGCTCTTGTCTAGATTTGGATTATTAGCGGGTATCATCCTAATTCTGCTTTGCATGCATTATTTGGTGTTTTACATTGTACATAGAGGATATTTTTGCAGAATTCTGCATGCAGAGTCTCAATTTGGTGTTTTTCAAATTTTTTGTGAATTCTTGGTTGAGCGGACCCCAAACCTCACAACCATAAAGGGCAATGGGTTCGGTAACTGATTAAAGTATTTTTAGCCATATCCTAATTGGTATGTTGAATTTTATGTTCCTTTTGATGGCATAGATGGCCCTTCTTGCCTTGTCTCTCAGCTTGTTCACAGCTTTGGAAGTTTTTTTGTGTGCTCTAGGGCTACGGTGTCTAGATAGAATTTATATGTGTGGTCTTGGCTGAATCTGCATCCCTGTCTCACCCCACTGCCCTGTGGAAAGAAATGTGTATTTTGCCAATTTTAACCTCACATTTGTTGTTTGTGTACATGGTTTTGAATCTCCCCCCACCCCACCCCCCACACCTGCAGGTGGTGATGCTTCTTTGTTGTCACATGCCTGTTGTGTGGAGGCAGTTGGTTTCCCGTCACTCCCTCTTCTCTCTCTCTTTCTCCCTCTCTGACGAGGGTTAATATCTCTGGAATAATTACTCAGAAAGTACAGACCTCAGTGTTCTGAATCTGTATCTCTCGCTTTGCTTCCTCTCTCCTTTTGATTAATTATTCTTGTGAGATCCAGCATGCTGTCACATGCAGAGAGATGGAGGGAGAGGTTCTGCAATGGTGCATGAGGGTTGAACTCCCCCTGTCTGCAGCCAGCCTACTTAAACAAAAGCTGAGAAAGTCCCAGTAAAACATCAGTGCTTTATGTTAAAATGATTATTAGTAGTGGATCAATTGGTCATGGAAGCTTGTCATGTATTGATATTGTGAACAGTGTATTATATAACCCTATCACAGTGTAGATATCAGATATGGTATAGCCATTACAATAATATAACTATAGGGAGGCCCTTCATCCAAATATGTTGTGCTGCTACGCCGAACATGACCATTGTTTTATATCAGGGTGAATTCACACCGTCACCACCATCATCATCATCTGCGTGGATACAATAGGAAAAGCAGGGGTAGTAGCCTAAATCGGTGCTTGCATGACCATCACTAACACAACAGCACCCGCTTTAAACCTGTTGGCTTCTGCTGTTCTTATCAGGTAATTAAATCTTTATTGTGGAGACACACGGTTGCCAGAGTCTAATTAATCAGATGAACATGTTTCCAGTTGGCTTCCCTGATAACATGTGAAACGCTGCGTCCTCCCTCTCAGGTCCTTTTCCCTCGCCCTCACCCCCGAGTCGCTCTTTGAAGCAGGCAAACACATCACTTTGGTTTTAAAATATTCAAGGATCTGCTATCAGCTAGCTGTGATAAATGATGTGGTGCCGTGACTTGATATCTCCCCGTAATCTCACTCTGGAGGCCTTCCCTTTCGTGTTTTGCCTATTTTTAGATGTAGTAAAAATCATGCATGCCTTAGATGTATGCCTCCAAGTGGCGTTTGAGATTTAGTTCAACTTGAGATTTTTCCTCATTGTCCGGTTTATGCAGGCATGCATACACTTTCTGCCTTATGATTGTTTTGTCAGCTCGTCATTGGTTGAACTTGTTTGCTTGCATATCTGCAAGGCTCTGAAATCTTCACTCTATCTCACTTCCCCTGCCTCTGTCCTTCTCCACAATTTTCCCCGATGAATTCTTGGAGACTGTTACCCAGTGAATGTTGGTCTACTTTCAGGGAAATCCATCATCTGCACCCTGAACTCTTTCTCTCTCTCACTTTCTCTGTCTCCACCCCCACCCCACATGCTGAACTCCCCTCTGCCGCCCTTCCCTCTGTGCCAGATAAGAAGTGATGGGGTGAGCGGTCATAAACACGGTAAAGGCGGTGGCCATATTGGTCTGGTTTCAGATCCAGAGAGCAAGGGAGAGGGGAGGGGGGGGGCAGGGACCCATTTTTTAAAATCATGAATAACAAATGTCATGCTGGGCTGCGCTCTTGGCCGTTTACTTTGACTGTTTGTTTCTCTGTTTCCACTTTGGACCCTCCGGCTCCCTTGAAAGACACACGGGGTCCATTGCACAATTCTGTAGTGATCCTCTCTGCAGGCAAGACTAAAGCAAAGGGAGGAGATGTATACAATGAATGTGACGGTAGACAGACTAATACCCACCACAACATAGATGATGCTTTACCCTCTTGGTGTTGTTTAGATAAACGAGGGAGGAAGTTGCCATGCGGCTGTCCTCTACTGATGGGAACCAATGGAATGTGAAGACCTCTAGACGCCTCTTATCCCGCAGCCACTTGTCCCGGAACCACACCCGGTGTGTCAACTGTCAACCACCCACACAGCCCACTAATTATGGAAACTGTTGGTGTAGCAAATGGCGAGTGGGAAAGCTGCCGTTACCGTCAAAATTACTCGCCAATGTACAATCATTGGACAATAAATTAGACGAAGTACGATCACGAATATCCTACCAATGGGACATCAAACTGTAACATCTTATGTTTCACAGAATCGTGGCTGAATGATGACATGGATATTCAGCTAGCGGGATATACGCTGCACCGGCTAGAACAGCACACTCCAGTAAGACGAGGTGGTCTGTGCATATTTGTAAACAACAGCTGGTGCATGAAATCTAAGGAAGTCTCTAGATTTTGCTCTCCTGAATTATCTTATGATAAACTGTAGAACACACTATTTGGCAAGAGTTTATCTATACTTTTCGTGGCTGTTTATTTACCACCACAGACGGACGCTGGCACTAAGACCGCACTCAGTCAGCTGTTTAAGGAAATAAACAAACAGGAAACTGCTCACCCAGAGGCGGCGCTTCTAGTGGCCGGGGACTTTAATGCAGGGAAACTTAAATCATTTTTACCTAATTTCTATCAACATGTTATATGCGCAACCAGAGGGAAAAAAAATTCTAGATCACCTGTACTCTACAAACAGAGACATGTACAAAACTCTCCCTCGCCCTCCATTTGGCAAATCTGACCGAAAATTCTATCCTCCTGATTCCTGCTTACAAGCTAAAATGTAAACAGGAAGCACCAGTGACTCGGTCTATAAATAAGTGGTCAGATGAAGCAGATGCTAAACTACAGGACAGTTTTACTATCACAAACTGGAAAATGCTCCAGGATTCTTCTGATTGCATTGAGGAGTACACCACATCAGTCACTGGCTTTATCAATAAGTGCATCTAGGACGGCGCCCCCACAGTGACTGTACGCACATTCCCCAACCAGAAGCCATGGATTACAGGCAACATTTGCACAGAGCAAAAGGGTGGAGCTGACGCTTTCAAGGTGCAGGACTCTAACCCAGAAGCTTATAAGAAATCCTGCTATGCCTTCTGACGAACCATCAAGCAGGCGCCAATACAGGGCTGAGATTGAATCGTACTACACTGGCTCTGACGCTTGTCTTATGTGGCAGAGCTTGAAAACTATTACAGACTACATAGGGAAGCACAGCCGCATGCTGCCCTGTGACAAGAGCCTACCAGACGAGCTAAATCACTCCTATGCTTGCTTCGAGGCAAGCAACACTGAGGCATGCATGAGAGCATCAGCTGTTCCGGATGACCGTGTGATCACGCTCTCCGTAGCCGGCGTGAGTAAGACCTTGAAACAGGTCAACATACACAAGGCCGAGGGGCCAGACGGACTAACAGGACAGATCCAGAGATGATGCAATCTCTATTGCACTCCACAATGCCACTTCCCAACTGAACAAAAGGAGCCGCTACGTGAGAATGCTATTTATTGACTACAGCTCTGTGTTCAACACCATAGTACCCTCAAAGCTCATCACTAAGCTAAGGATCCTGGGACTAAACACCTCCCTCTGCAACTGGATCCTGGACTTCCTGACGGGCCCCCAGGTGGTAACACATCTGTCACGCTGATCCTCAACAATGGAGCCCCTCAGGGCTGCGTGCTCAGTCCATCCTGTACTCCCTGTTCACCCACGACTGCGTGACTTCAACACCATCATTAAGTTTGCAGATGACACAACAGTGGTAGGCCTGATCACAGACAACGACGAGACAGCCTATAGGGAGGAGGTCAGAGATCTGGCCGGGTGGTGCCAGAATAACAACCTATCCCTCCACGTAACCTAGAGTAAGGAGATGATTGTGGACTACAGGAAAAGGAGGACCGAGCACACCCCCATTCTCATTGACGGAGCTGTAGTGGAGCAGGTTGAGAGCTTCAAATGTCTTGGCGTCAACATCACCAACAAACCTAGAATGACCCAAATACACCAAGACAGTCGTAAATAGGGCACGACAAAGCCTATTCCCCCTCAGGAAACAAAAAAAAATTGGCATGGGTCCTCAGATCCTCAAAGGTTTTTACAGCTGAAACATGGAGAGCATCCTGACTGGTTGCATCACTGCCTGGTACGGCAACTGCCAGGCCTCCGACCGCAAGGCACTACAGAGGGTAGTGCTTACAGCTCAGTACATCACTGGGGCTAACTGCCTCCCATCCAGGACCTCTACACCAGGTGGTGTCCGAGGAAGGCCCTAAAAATTGTCAAAGACCCCACCCACCCCAGTCAAATACTATTCTCTCTAGTGCCACATGGCAAGCGGTAGCGGAGCGTCAAGTCTAGGACCAAAAGACTTCTCAACAGCTTTTACCCCAAAGCCATAAGACTCCTGAACAGGTTATCAAATGGCTACCCAGACTATTTGCATTGTGTGCCCCCCAAACCCTCTTTACACTGCTGCTACTCTCTGTTTAGCATATATGCATAGTCACTTTAACTAAACATTCATGTACATACTACCTCAATTAGCCCGACTAACCGGTGCCCCCGCACATTGGCTACCCGGACTATCTGCATTGTGTCCCGTCACCCACCACCCGCGAACCCCTCTTTTACGCTACTGCTACTTTCTGATCATCATACAGTTGAAGTCGAAAGTTTACATACACTTAGGTTGGAGTCATTAAAAGTTGTTTTTCAACCACTCCACAAATGTATTCACTATTATTCTGACATTTCACATTCTTAAAATAAATTGGGCATCCTAACTGACCTAAGACAGGGAATTTTTACAAGGCTTAAATTTCAGGAATTGTGAAAATGAGTTTAAATGAATTTGGCTAAGGTGGATGTAAACTTCCGACTTCAACTGTATATGCATAGTCACTTTAACCATACCTACATGTACATACTACCTCAATTAGCCCGACTAACCGGTGCCTGTGTATAGCCTCACTACTGTATATAGCCTCGCTACTGTTATTATTCACTCTTTTTACTGTTGTTTTAAAAAAATGTCCTTATCTTTTGTTCACCTAAAAATTGCACTGTTGGTTAGGGCCTGTAAGTAAGCATTTCACTGTGAGGTCTACATCTGTTGTATTCGGCGCACGTGATAAACTTTGATTTGTGTGTGTGTTCCTGGCGTGAGGTGATACCTCTCATCATTATCTCTGGGGCGACCTCCAACTTTGTTGTTTCTAATCTCTTTGTGTACCCTCATCCTGCGCCGCCAGGTTAAGGGGAGTGATAGGAGGATTTCTGTAACGGTTCTCAGGTAACACAGTGGCCATTTTTAATCTACTGTCATGTCTCGGAGTGATGGAAGGGACCGGTGGGTTTATGAGTAAATTACCACCAGTGATCCATTCTAACAGAGCGTGTGTGTCAGGCCTGTCATTGTTGCACTAAGCCCACCCGCTGTCTCTGTCTGTCCTAACTGTTTTGCCAATGGAGCGGCAGTGCAGGAATGCTCTATTCACGCAACTCTGCTGCCCTGCCTAGCCCTGCCCTGCCTAGCCCAGTCTGCCAGACTGCTTTCCTTTGTCAGCACTTCAAAACAAAAGTCCTCAGACCAGGCCTGGGCAATTTGGCTACATTCTCTCTCTCTGGCCCAAACAATGCTGACGCAGAGGAAGTTTCACTGTTGTCGGGAAAGGGTGTTGTTTTTTGTGTGTCTTGTTCTGCCAATAAGAGCACCCCCTCCCCTTTTCTTGTTTTGCAATGAGTGGAATGTTGTGACACAATCAGTAATCTAGGCTGAATCAGTGTTTCCTCTGAAAAGAGTTGCAGTGGGGGGAAATGTTTGCCGGGGGGGTAAATGCAGATGGGTTAAATGCAGATGGCCATAAAAGTCGTCCCCCGGATAACTTTTATGTAGAAGGACTGGTAATCTCAGTTCTAGTGACATTTTAAAAGGACATTCTATTCCAAAATGAATTTAAATCAAATTATGCTAACACTGTCAAAAATATAATTTCCACCTCCAGAAATGAGCCCAATAACATATTGGTAGAGTGATTTTAACATATTGGACCATGCATATAGCCTATTCATGGTCAATATTATCAGGTATGCTATTAGCAATAAGCATTATCACCTGTATCCCAACTGATGCAGCAAAGTGGCTATAAATAAATAGGCGGAAGCATGGGGTTGCCTATCTGCATTTACCCTGTTGAGCTAATCGTTAGCAAAGTCCCAAATGTGATCTTTTAACAAGTTATCATCAAATTGAGTAATTTTATATCCCAGAAAACGTGTATAAATACAGTGAATATAATGTAGGCCTACCTGTTAGGGTAACTTAGGGTAAAACGGCACCTGGGGTAATAGGCCCCTACCTGTACATCTCACTGAAACCACCCCACTCATCACAATTTGTCACTCCAAAAAAAGATTTTGAGGTAGGGTCTCATTTTACCCCAAGCTGCCCTATAATTGACCCGTGTTCCATTCAGCCCCACTCTCCCCTATGTACTGGTGAATTAAAGAGTGGTAAGGTGCTTCACTGTGCCGCTGCTAAAAACTCTGGGGTTAAAATTCCCCAAATATTTTGTAGTTGAGAAATAAATAAAGTAGGAATGGAATGCTGGGATCCTCTTTATAAGAAAGGCTATTAAAACGGATGTTTTCCCCACTATTGCATTATGAATTGTTGTGCGTTGACACTGCTTGTCAGAATGCATGTTTCTTTCCCTACACATGCAACTTGAGAGTTTTTTTTTCTCTTGCATAGAACCATTCTACCTTAGGGGTTTGTGTGCATTTTCTCCTCATTACTCATTTTGTTGCAGAGGAAAATAAATGTGGACTGTTCTAAGCATCTTCGAAGTGCGCCTCTGCAGAAATATTTTTTCCGGTCCCATATTTTGTTGCCGTGGTTGGCAATCATTTTGCCAATGGCGCAGCGCCACAGTGAATTAACTGCCGCGGAAACACTGGGCTGAACGCTCTGTACCACAGTGAAACAATGGACCTCATTCACAATGAAAAGTGTCTCACCAGGATGGGGGTTTCTCTCCACTTTTTACAGCAGCTATGGCAGCACCACACCTGTCTTGCGGTGTTTGACCAACATTTCCAGACTTGTCTTTCAAATGCACACAGACAAAGGAAGGAGCGCCAACTTCATGGCATTGTGGCATTCTCGCTTGATCTGGCAATGGAGTCGCTTGAAGCTGGCTTGTGTGTGCCAAAGTGAAAGTTCAGCTTTCTTTAGCCTCAAATAAACAACTGTTTCACTCATGAAGCTTCACTTAAAACAGATTAAGTGACTGTAAACTGAGTTATGTGCTTCCCAACAATATTTTCGTCAAAGGGAGCCACACATTCCATATGGTAGTGGGTTGTTTTCAGCCTCAGAAGTAGAGCTGTTTCCATTTTAGTCATTTAGTAGACTCTCTTATCCAGAGCCACTTGCAGTAGTGAGTGGATACAGTTTTCCTACCTTTTTTGTACTGGTCTCCCGTGGGAATTGAATCCACAACCTGGCGTTGCAAGCGCCATGCTCTACCAACTGAGCCAACTCTCTTTTATACCAGACAAGACATGCCCAACACCATCCTCATTATTACAGTGCCAAAGAGGTGTTTTACTGCCTCTCTATGTCAATCATATTTCAAGCTGAGAGTTTAAAAGTTCAACATTTTCTCCCCATCTGATCTTGAGCAAAACAGCTGTTTTGATGTTTTTAGCCTCAGAATTCAGGAATTTTCGTTTTGAATAATACGTTTCTTGTGTTTTCTCTACTCTCCCTTGGAATATTTTTTTATTGTATTAGAAAAGTTTTACATTTTAAAATCAATGATAGTCAAGATGGCGCCTTTAGACATGGCCGCCCTGTTTCTGGCTCCTAAGCAACTTTGCACAAGCATTTCGCAACACCCGCAATAACATCTGCTAAATATGTGGATGTGACCAATAACATTGGATTGATATTCAAAATTCTACAAACACAACTTGGTTCAGAACCCAGTCTTTGTGCCTGCCTCACTGGGGAATAACTTCCTCAAGTCAAATCAAATCATATTTTATTGGTCACATACACACGGTTAGCAGATGTTAATGTGAGTGTAGCGGAATGCTTGTGCTTGCTTCTAGTTCCGACAATGCAGTAATATCTAACAAGTAATCTAACAAATTCACAACTACCTTATACACACAAATGTAAAGGTATGAATATGTACATATAAATATATGGATGAGTGATGGCCCTGTGGCATAGGCAAGATGCAGTAGATGGTATAGAATACAGCATATACATATGAGATCAAATCAAATATATTTATATAGCCCTTCGTACATCAGCTGATATCTCAGTGCTGTACAGAAACCCAGCCTAAAACCCCAAACGGCAAGCAATGCAGGTGTAGAAGCACGGTGGCTAGGAAAAACTCCCTAGAAAGGCCAAAACGTAGGAAGAAACCTAGAGAGGAACCAGGCTATGTGGGGTGGCCAGTCCTCTTCTGGCTGTGCCGGGTAGAGATTATAACAGAACATGGCCAAGATGTTCAAATGTTCATAAATGACCATGGTCGAATAATAATAAGGCAGAACAGTTGAAACTGGAGCAGCAGCACGGCCAGGTGGACTGGGGACAGCAAGGAGTCATCATGTCAGGTAGTCCTGAGGCATGGTCCTTGGGCTCAGGTCCTCCGAAAGAGAATTAGAGAGAGCACGCTTAAATTCACACAGGACACCGAATAGGACAGGAGAAGTACTCCAGATATAACAAACTGACCCTAGCCCCCCGACACACAAACTACTGCAGCATAAATACTGGAGGCTGAGACAGGAGGGGTCAGGAGACACTGTGGCCCCATCCGAGGACACCCCCGGACAGGGCCAAACAGGAAGGATATAACCCCACCCACTTTGCCAAAGCACAGCCCCCACACCACTAGAGGGATATCTTCAACCACCAACTTACCATCCTGAGACAAGGCTGAGTATAGCCCACAAAGATCTTCGCCACGAGAGGAGTAATGTCGGATATGTAAACATGATTAAAGTGGTGTTATTTAAAGTGACTAGTGATACCTTGATACCACGATCAGCTGTTTTGTTGACGTTGAATGAGAGGTTATTTTCCGGACACCACACTCCGAGGGCCCCCACCTCCTCCCTGTAGGCTGTCTCTTCGGTAATCAAGCCTACCACTATTGTTGTCTGCAAACTTGATGATTGAGTTGGAAGCATGCATTGCCACGCAGTCATGGGTGAACAGGGAGTACAGGAGAGGGCTGAGCGCACCCTTGTGGGGCCCCAGTGTTGAGGATCAATGGGGTGGAGATGTTGTTTCCTACTTTCACCACCTGGGGGCGTCCCGTGAAAGTCTAGGACCCAGTTGCACAGGGCGGTGTCGAGACCTAGGGTCTCAAGTGACGAGTTTGGAGGGTACTATGATGTTAAATGCTGAGCTGTAGTCAATGAACAGCATTCTTACATAGGTATTCCTCTTTTCCATATGGGATAGGGCAGTGTGATGGCAAATGTGTAAGCAAATTTGAGTGTGTCTAGGGTATCAGGTAGGGTGGAGGTGATATGATTCTTGATTAGTCTCTCAAAGCACTTCACGATGACAGACGTGAGTGCAACGGGTTAGTCATTTAGTTCAGTTACCTTTGCTTTCTTGGGAACAGGAACAATGGTGGCCATCTTGATGCATGTGGGGACAGCAGATTGGGATAGGGATTGATTGAATATGTCCATAAACACATCCGCCAGTTGGTCTGCGCATGCTCTGAGGACGCGGCTCGGGATGCAGTCTGGGCCGGCAGGCTTGCGAGGGTTAACAGGTTTAAATGTTTTACTCACATTGGCCACGGAGGAGGAGAGCCCACAGGCTTTGGTAGCGGGCTGTGTCATTGGCACTGTATTGTCCTCAAAGCGGGCAAAGAAGTTGTTTAATTTGTCTTGGAGCAAGAAGTCGCGACGGGGCTGGTTTTCTTTTTGTAATCCATGATCGACTGTAGACCCTGCCACGTGTTTCATGTTGAGTTGTGACTACTTTGTCTCAATATTGACGCTTTGCTTGTTTGATTGCCTTGCGGAGGGAATAGCTGAACTGTTTGTATTTGGTCATGTTTCCAGTCACCTTACCATGATTACAAGCGTTGGTTTGCGCTTTCAGTTTTGCATGAATGCTGCCATCAATCCTAGGTTTCTGGTTAGGAAAGGGTTTAATAGTCACAGTGGGTATGACATCTCAACAAAATGGAGTCATGGTCAGATTTGCTGAAGGCAGGGCGGGGGAGGGCTTTGTATGCATCGCAGAATTTTACATTACTCATGTATGTCATGTTTGACAGGAAACTGTGATGCCCCAGAGTATTTTTTAAGATGGCAAGTTTTCAAACTATTCAGTTACTGTGTGTGAGGGTATGTATTGACTATTTTAGAGAGAGTGTTTCATAGGACTGGTCCAGACTCTTACCTTTCAAAAAACATGACAGAATGAGAATCTGATTAACGACTGCTGAAAACCAGATGTTTTTTGTTTTCCACACTGATATCAGCTCTGCTCTACACTGTCTGTCTGGTTGTTAGTTTATTTTGGGAGGAAAACAATTTAGTCATTCGACAAGTATTTCCGGTTTATGGAGTTATTTGTTGTACTCCATTTTAGATAATGTTCGCTAGACGCTAAATATGGCTAAGTTAGATCTATGTTGGTGTTCTGTGTCTTCAATCGAAGCTGAGCAACACAGACACATCTCTGAAACAGATGAAAAGGGGTTTGGAGACAATGGGGCCTGCAGAATTACGTTGGGGAAAATTATGGTCTTAAAAATGTATGTTCAAACTATTGCAATACTTTCTCCTTGAAGCCCTGGAGAAACATGAGGAAGGTTGTGTTATCTCCTTTTTCAAATAAAGATAATATTTTAACATTTCTGTGCATCTGTAGAATTTGCTTTATTAAAAATACTCTTCTCTTCCTGACCTGTAGTGGGTATCACCACACTGACCAAACCAGCAATGCTAACACGATCATTGAAGGTCTTTTAACTTACACTGAAGAAACCCTTGTTTACCATCTTTCATTTATTGTAATGTGTTAGTAATGAACAGATTAGCATTTTATGGATCTTCACTTGAGTCAAACTCAGGAACTCTGCAACAACAGGTGTAGTTCACATGAGCCGGCGAGTTCCACTGCCTTGGCGTGACACCCTCTCACTTCATCAGAAATCCAGATCTCTCTGAAGTGTCTCCAGAAGAACAATGCCCTGGAAGCCATCAACACATCCTGGATAAGAGCCATAGAAATAGTCTTATGTAACACTGTCGTAAACTAGCCATTGATCCAGTTTCTCCCCACATTCTCCCTCTCCCACTTAGTCTCTCTCTCAAACTCCACCCCCCTCTCTTTCTTTCTTGCTCACTGTCTTTCCCTCTCCCCCCCCCCTCTCTCTCACTCGCTCTTACTCTCTCTCACTGTCATCGTCTCCTCAGTTGTCTCTCTTTCCCCTCTGTCTTCATCTCCTCAGTTCACCCTCTCATTATGTTTCTACAACCCCTTTCTCCCACTCTAGGCATTGAAACATTGTCAGTGTGTTCTGCCTGTATGATAAGTAGATGTCCCAAGTCGGAATGCCAGTCAAAACAGAGTGTCTTCGGATTTCCTTGACTTGCTCCGCTCACACACTGATCAAAGCACAATGTGTCAAACGTTGTGCCCAGTCACCGTCCTGGGCTCCGTCCATCTAGCGCCGTAGGTACTTTACATTGCTACAGTTGAAGTCGGAGGTTTACATACACTTAGGTTGGAGTCATTCAAATTAGTTTTTCAACCACCCCACAAATTTCTTGTTAACAAACTGTAGCTTGGGAAAGTCGGTTAGGACATCTACTTTGTGCATGACACACGTAATTTTTTCAACAAGTGGTTACAGACAGTGAGTTATAAGTGAAATAATCTATCACAATTCCAGTGGGGTCGCAAGTTTACATGCACTAAGTTGACTGAGCTTTAAAACAGCTTGGAAAATTTCAGAAAATGATGTCATGGCTTTAGATGCTTCTGATAGGCTAATTGACATAATTTCAGTCAATTGGAGGTGTACCTTTTGGATGTATTTCAAGGCCTACCTTCAAACTCAGTGCTTCTTTCCTTGACATCATGGGAAAATCAAAAGAAATCAGCCAAGACCTCAGAAAAAGAATTGTAGACCTCCACAAGTCTGGTTCATCCTTGGGCGCAATTTCCAAACGCCTGAAGGTACCACGTTCATTTGTACAAACAATAGTACATAAGTATAAACACCATGGGACCACGCAGCCGTCATACCGCTCAGGACGGAGACGCGTTCTGTCTCCTAGAGATGAACGTACTTTGTGCAAAAAGTGCAAATCAATCCCAGAACCACAGCAAAGGACCTTGTGAAGATGCTGGAGGAAACATGTACATAAGTATCTATATCCACAGTAAACCAAAATCCTATATTGACATAACCTGAAAGGCCGCTCAGCAAGGAAGAAGCCACTGCTCCAAAACCACCATAACCACCACCAGACTACTGTTTGCAAATGCACATGGGGAACCGTTTGGAGAATGTCCTCTGGTCGGGTGAAACAAAAATGGAACTGTTTGGCCATAATGACCATCGTTATGTTTGGAGGAAAAAGGGGGAAGCTTGCAAGCCGAAGAACACCATCCCAACCGTGAAGCACAGGGGTGGCAGCATCATGTTGTGGGGATGCTTTGCTGCAGGAGGGACTGGTGCACTTCACAAAATAGATGGCATCACGAGGAAGAAAAATGAGGTGGATATATTGAAGCCACATCTCAAGATCAGTCAGGAAGTTAAAGCTTGGTTGCAAATGTGTCTTCCAAATGGACAATGACCCCAAACATACTTCCAAAGTTGTGGCAAAATAGCTTAAGGACAACAAAGTCAAGGTATTGGAGTGGCCATCACAAAGCCCTGTCCTCAATCCCATAGAAAATGTGTGGGCAGAACTGATAAAGCATGTGCGAGCAAGGAGGCCTACAAACCTGACTCAGTTACACTAGCTCTGTAAGGATCAATGGGAAGAAAATCACCCAATTTATTGTGGGAAGCTTTGTGTTGAGTAGTTTAGTGCATTGCCTTGTGAAGCAGCAGGTGTGAAAGGATGTTGGCTTAACATGTTCTGACTGGATTGTGTATTGGAAGGGTAGGACTGGGAGAGACCGCTCTGGGGGACATGCGAAAGAGAGACAAGAGAGAACAAGTGTCTGTGTGGAAGAGCAGTGTTATTGAAGCCGTGTGCTGTTAAAACCTAGTGCTTATGGGAATCTTCTACAAAAGGCAAATGGTTTAAATGGATCAAATAGCTTCTGATATCAGAGAGTTGATGGAATTTAATTATGCTCTCTCTTCCACGCTTCACGGAGGATTTGAGGTTCTTAGACTTTGGTTTCAATTTCATTGCTTATCGGCGCTGAATTTTTTATTTTTTTGCTCAACATCAAAGCAAACATTTTAATTTCAGGTTAATTTAAGCTAAGCAGTGGCGGCCGAAGTTTCTACATAGTAAAATAGGCTTTGTTTGATATTGTGATTATCAGCTAATCTTCTCAGAGTCGGTGGTCTTGCCCTCTCAGGGCCTGGAGTTGATTAGTTGATTTGAACATGTAGACTGTAATTCACATTGATTCTCACTCTCATTACCTCACTCAGTGTGGCCACAGCTCTGTTCTCACTCAAAGCCTTAGAGGTGACAGTGTGTCCCTTAGCCAGACTTGTTTTAACACGGTGGGCTGCCAGAGCTGGTAGCGGGGGTGGTGGTGTTAGGCCAGCCAGCTCGTCCCGGAAACTGGCATTAGAGCGCTGGTTCATACTTTATAGCTCGGTAGTGCTGTGAAGTGCTTTATCAGCCTTTGGCATTGGTTGGGGATTTGGCACGGCGGCCATGTTTTTTAATGCCCAGTGTACCAAATCCCCGTCTGTTTGTCTCCATGTGCAGTGGACGTCATCGTGTCTATGAACAGATGCCAATGAATCTCTACCCTTTTGCATGACTCTCTTCTCTTCCCATAGTGCTTGTGGATTTGCAGTGCATGCTGGGACTTGTGCAAAGCTTCATTGGACAACTGGGGTATTTTGGTATTACTCCAATCAAAGTGTACCTGTGGATTGTATTTAAACTGTTTTTATGGGCTGAACTGAAGATGAGATTTAGTAGCTCCAGAGATGTACAGTAGGACTGAGGAAATCAGATGGCTCTTTCTCTCCAGTGTACTTATACCCTTTAGGGGTCTGGCAGGAATGGGCTGGGGTAGTCGTCCTGCAGGGAAAATAGTTCCTCTACAAAAGATAAGGACCATTAGACACTAATGCAGAGCATAATCAAAACTTAATCAGTATGGAGCACAAACTGGTATGGAACACGATGGTGAGCCTACTTGCTGTGAGTATTACAGCATTCTGTTAGACCCAATTGAGATTACATAAGAGAATCACACAGCCAAACCACGGGCAGAGGCTTCTCCCTCCAGCTCTAAGCCACCTACATGTGATTCCACCCACAGCAGGCTACGTGGAAGAGAGCCTCAAGAGCACACTGTTCAGTCCGAAGTACTCAACCTAGAAACAAATAGTAGGTTTATTAGAGAGAGTTCACAGACAGAAGCCTCATCTGCTCTAATCCAGCCTCAGGAGAGTTGCATTACCCAGCTTGTCCTGATTCAGGAAGCATGAAATACACAAAGAGAGAGCGATGTCATGAAAAAAAAAATAGTTTCCCCTTCATATCTGAAGTTCTTGTGCTTGAATGCCACTCTTGGCAACAAAAAAAAGACATTGAATGTTTGTCCCCGGCCTGGAGGCGCAGACTGAGTGAGAGGAGAGGAAGTCCAGAATGCCTCAAAGCTCACTCACACATTTTTTTTTTCTGTTTTGCCTTGCAAACATAGGAGGATAAGAATAAACCTGGCCCTGAAATAAGTGGGATGTCTGTGGGTGTTTTGTGTGGGGTCTTGATCTCTCATAGCACTCTGGGCAATTTCCTTGCTTATAGAACACTGTTCTGTTCAGGTCAGGTTTTGTCTGTCATTCTCATCAATCCCATACATTCTAGTCTTCAAAATGAGAAGTCAACACCATTTTATTACATAGTTGGTTTGGGTCTCCTGTCCTGAGGTTCTAACCAACAACAGGCCTAGAACCCCAATGCTTCTTCAGCTCCCGTTGTCACCACAGCATCAACCATAGCCCAGCGTTCTTGCACGGTGTCGACGCCGAAAATATTTGGCCGGTGGCCCCAAAAATCGAATCACTCAACCAGACTATTTTCTTGTTTGGGAGCTGTTAGACATCTGGTTTATTTGCTTAAAAGTCTGATACTCGTCCCTCGCTATGGCTGGGAGTGCAGAGAGCTCAAAGCAAAACCCTCAGAAACCTGATTAGCTTCCCACTGGCCACCACTGCTCAGATGGTCCGCACTCCGTTCATTTACATTCCTCTGATATTAGAACTTACTCTGGGGACTCAGACTCATTACATTTCCCCCAGAACACAAGTTATCTGCAGACACACACACACACACACACTGGGCCCCAGTTTGGGATTCATTCAAGTCCATATTTACCTTCTGTGTGTTTATACA
Source organism: Oncorhynchus tshawytscha (assembly GCF_018296145.1). Taxonomy (NCBI): domain Eukaryota; kingdom Metazoa; phylum Chordata; class Actinopteri; order Salmoniformes; family Salmonidae; genus Oncorhynchus; species Oncorhynchus tshawytscha. Next base: position 5,037,617 of record NC_056443.1, on the reverse strand, counting down.
ATGGGCTTGGAAAGTTACCGCTGTTATTACAGTATATAAGTCACAAAGGAGTCTTTATGAGATTAAGAATTATACATATGTGATATACCCCAAAGCCATAATACTTTATGATTATCCCATTAACTATTGTTTCCCTTCGTTTTAATGCAGAGAGAGTATTTTAGACTTGTACATGGGCCCCGGGAGACAAGTCTCTGGGCCTTCTGCCCTCATTGGACCAACCCCAGCCTGAACCAATCAGAATGGGAGTGTGGTGGCTGTCCTCAGCACTTGTCCACTCGTCACTCTTCACCCACTGCCCTGCCTGGTGAATATGACCTGGCTTGGACACTGTGATTCTTGGACTTTGAGCTATGTGTGGATTTTTGATTCACAATGAACATATGTGCAAGTGTACACAGTGCATGCTGTCGGTTTTGCGTTGTTAAATGGTAACAAATGGGTGCGGAATGTGTTGACGTTGTTAGGTTGTGCTGCCGCAAGGTCTGTGAGGAACCCGGGAGTCTGTGTTGCGTTGTGTGATTTATCCAGCCTTCACATGGGAGCTCCGCTCGGCTCGTTAGGTCCTCATTAGTTAATGCCCAGGAATTCAGGGAGCTTCTCTGTCTTGCTGAATAATAAACTCTTCAGCGGAGCTCTCTTTTTTTTTTTGTAGGAAACATCTGTGTTTTTCCGAGCCTCCTGTTCCCAGCTTCCCTTTCGGTCCCCCTTTCAAGAACCCTTGGAGGAAATGAAAGTAGGAATGAGCTTTGAAGGGACTTGGCTGGGGGGAATAAGAGGTGGGAGGGACGTCTTCAGTGTTCTCCTGTTTTTTCTTTTTCTTCCAGAGGGCTGTCAATCAGATATAGTAGTCCCCCGGAGTTCCCACAGCCGTGCGGTAGGTAGGTAGTTAGGTTAATGTAGGTGTTCAGTCAGCCCTGTGTGTGTTTAGAGAGGCTGTTCTTGTGAGCTTAACACTGGACTTAACCTCAATCGAGAATTCTTCATGTGGGGATACCCATGCAGGGACCAGGGTCATGCACATTTTTTCTTTGGGCCATTGGGCTTTTAAACACATTCCTTTTTCAAATGCTTTGTTTGGGAGAAGTGCATTAACATAGTTATCTAAATATAAATGACTAATAAACACTCAAATGTAAATTGTGTCAACTGCAAAAGTGTTAGTCAAAGCCCAAGAGGAGGATGTCCATCAATTTGATGCCAAACCTCAACTTTGCACCATGCTCCTCAGTTTATAAATTGCCATAGAAACATGCAGCGTTAAACCCCTCCAAACATCCCCCCCAAGGAAATGCCATATTTTGTGAGCGATCACCTTTATGTAAACTGTGTACCATGCATCTGCACAAATGAGTATTTGTGTAAATAAATGGTGGTTGATGGAACATGGATTGGTGCAGATGGATTGATATTTTGCCAGAAACCCTTCATGGATCTGAGGGTGGCTGGCATTTTTCCATTCCATGTATTGAGCGGCTTAAAACGCTGCCTCCTCATGTGTTTGACTAACAGATGATCCGGTGTACAAATGGGAGATGACGCGGTATACTCTGTGTGTGGCATTTCATTTTAGAACCTAGCCTAATTAAACATTCGCTCCATCTTTTGATTCCTTCAAATTAAACGGGGATGATACAAAAGCTAAGAAGAAAAGGAGCATGAATGACAAAGCTAATAAGAAAAGAGGAGGACAGTTTGTTTCCCAAGGCTCGGTAATCCCATTACTACATTTGATTCTTGGAGTCAGTCTTGGTGTGTTCTGTTTTTCTCTCAGTGTGAGAACAAGGAGCTCCATCTGAAATAATTGAATTGTGACCTACTCTAGATCAGTGCCCTGCGCTGGTTGCCAGAGGTATTTGTTTTGTTGCCATAAGACATTATCTCCTTAATTAGCTTGTTGTAATTTTGAAATAGCTTTTAAACAGGCCAGTCCCCTTACTGAGATGGAGGCAAAATATCCTGTGGAGGAAATCAAGTCTTCAGTGCCATACTGAAAGAGTCTTGCCTTGGCGCTGTTGGAACTAGGCTACACAGCAATACCCCACCACTCTAGCGTTCCTGAGAGTGAAACCACATTGAAGGCAGTATGTGTGTGGTATTTGATTGAATGATGAATACCCTTCAAACTCAACCTCCAATGTGAAGTGAAGGATGATGCGGGAAATAGAAAAGGACAACATGTTCTCCCACTACTCGATGTCCTCAGTTCCCCCTCAATAACAGTGTGGTTTGTGCTATCACACTACTTTGAAATTGCCCTGGGTGCCAGGCCAACAACGCCACATCATTACAAGACCAAAAAATGTTAGCTAAAGCAGAAAATGAAACGGACGGGCCTGACAGAGTATGAGAGAGGTCGAAACTATGCATTTAACATCAGATTGTTCTGATTGATACATATACTTCTGCACTCTGTCCAGCTCCATGCTCCCTACATGTACTTGAGGTCAGTGTGTTTCTAGGAGACCTGTTGGAGGTGTGTGTTTTGTTGTTGGAGGTGTGTGTTGTGTTGTGCTGTATCTGTGGTAGACCTGTAAAGGTGTATAGTGGAGGAAGGTGGCTGCCTGGCAGGGGAGGATGGTTCAGTACTGCCATCAGGTGCCTTCAGTCTACTACTGCTCTGCTCTCTGCTATTGGCCCATCAGTAACCATAGAGACACAACACACTGGTCTGACTCACCGCTACTTTTCTTTTTATCTCCTCATCTCCTTCTGTCACTTGATGAGCAGGCACCCTGATGCGTTACAGAAGAGCTACACAGCCATCTTATTCCTCTTGTATTTGTTTAACCTGAATCTAAAGAACCTTGATTCCAAGCAAAGGTTGTGACAGTTATTGAGACCTCTGTTGGAAATTGACTCCACAACCTTGCGGTCAGAGAGGACTTGTTCCATTCTCATGCATTGTGTTTGTCCTGGCTCTGTGTTTTACAGGGTCATAGTTGTGATAGGATGTGGAAAGCCAAATACATTCTCATGTTCTAGACGGAATATATTATTCTACCCCATGAAAGGACAAAGGAAGCTGGTATTGTACCATGGCCCTTTAGGTTGTTTGGATTCATCCTGGCCATGAGAAGTGGTGATATCTTTCTGTCTGACAATGTGATAGACATTTGTTGCTGCTACTGCTCTAGCTGGCTGCTGTGGACCGTCTTTGCTGCAGCCCAGCGTCTCTTTTGATAGCTCTATGAAACCCCAATAGTCCCCGAGTTGAGAGACTGTATGAGAGTGAAGAAGCTGCTGCCAAGAAACCGAGCCAAAAAAATGTGAGGGCTCACACAAAGGAGCGAGGGACTGAATGGCGCTTGGCTCTGACTGTCGTTTAGGGTTAGATAAACCCAATCTAAGGGACGAAGAACCGATGGTGTTCTTTAAGCGTCCCGAGAGGTCTTATTGGCTCGTACTGGCCCAGCCAAGACATCTCTTCATCTCTCTATTTCCTCCTTTTGTTGGGGCAAACCACTACTGACACAATAACCCAGTGTTAAGTGCTGCTGTTGCTGATTCCCCTGCTGCTTGGATGAGCCCTCCTCTCTGTGCCAGGTTGCTAGGTAGCCTTAGATCCAAGCATTCAATAGGCTGACACAGAATATTATGTGGTGTCAGCTATTGTGTAATGCCCCATTTTTTGTACTGGTATTCTTATAAACAGGTCAGACCGAGGTTGATGGGTTGTTCATGTGTACAGATACTATGCATTCCAAAGATGAAGGGTGTGTGGAGAATGTGGGTCTGTCTGCCTCCTACAGGGTGTATGAGGCTAGAGGTCAGGTTGTAATGGGCTGCAGACACAGTAGGACTGGCTCAGGAGATAAGCAGACCATTAAACCTTGGGTTAGCCTCATACAGTGCATTCGGAAAGTAATCAGACCCCTTGACTTTTTCCAGACCCCTTATTCTAAACATGTTTCCTCATCAATCTACACACAATACCCCATATTGACAAAGTGAAAACAGATTTTTAGAAATGTTTGCCCATTTATTACAAATACAAAACAGAAATACCTTTATTTACATAGTGGGGCAAAAAAGTATTTAGTCAGCCACCAATTGTGCAAGTTCTCCCACTTAAAAAGAAGAGGCCTGTAATTTTCATCATAGGTACACTTCAACTATGACAGACAATGAGGAAAAACAATCCAGAAAATCACATTGTAGGATTTTTTATGAATTTATTTGCAATTGATGGTGGAAAATAAGTATTTGGTCAATAACAAAAGTTTATCTCAATACTTTGTTATATACTCTTTGTTGGCAATGACGGAGGTCAAATGTTTTCTGTAATTCTTAACAAGGTTTTCACACACTGTTGCTGGTATTTTGGCCCATTCCTCCATGCAGATCTCCTCTAGAGTAGTGATGTTTTGGGGCTGTTGCTGGGCAACACGGACTTTCAACTCCCTCCAAAGATTTTCTATGGGGTTGAGATCTGGAGACTGGCTAGGCCACTCCAGGACCTTGAAATGCTTCTTACGAAGCCACTACTTCATTGCCCGGGCGGTGTGTTTGGGATCATTGTCATGCTGAAAGACCCAGCCACGTTTCATCTTCAATGCCCTTGCTAATGGAAGGAGGTTTTCACTCAAAATCTCACGATACATGGCTCCATTCATTCTTTCCTTTACACGGATCAGTCGTCCTGGTCCCTTTGCAGAAAAACAGCCCCAAAGCATGATGTTTCCATCCCCATGCTTCACAGTAGGTATGGTGTTCTTTGGATGCAACTCTGCATTCTTTGTCCTCCAAACACGACGAGCTGAGTTTTTAACAAAAAGTTATATTTTGGTTTTATCTGACCATATGACATTCTCCCAATCTTCTTCTGGATCATCCAAATGCTCTCTAGCAAACTTCAGACGGGCCTGGACATGTACTTGCTTAAGCAGGGGGACACGTCTGGCACTGCAGAATTTTAGTCCCTGGCGGCGTAGTGTGTTGCTGATGGTAGGCTTTGTTACTTTGGTCCCAGCTCTCTGCAGGTCATTCACTAGGTCCCCCCGTGTGGTTCTGGGATTTTTGCTCACCGTTCTTGTGATCATTTTGACCCCACGGGGTGAGATCTTGCGTGGAGCCCCAGATCGAGGGAGATTATCAGTGGTCTTGTATGTCTTCCATTTCCTAATAATTTCTCCCACAGTTGATTTCTTCAAACCAAGCTGCTTACCTATTGCAGATTCAGTCTTCCCAGCCTGGTGCATGTCTACAATTTTGTTTCTGGTGTCCTTTAACAGCTCTTTGGTCTTGGCCATAGTGGAGTTTGGAGTGTGACTGTTTGAGGTTGTGGACAGGTGTCTTTTATACTGATAACAAGTTCAAACAGGTGCCATTGATACAGGTAACGAGTGGAGAACAGAGGAGCCTCTTAAAGAAGTTGTTACAGGTCTGTGAGAGCCAGAAATCTTGCTTGTTTGTAGGTGACCAAATACTTATTTTCCACCATAATTTGCAAATAAATTCATAAAAAATCCTACAATGTGATTTTCTGTATTTTTTTCTCTCATTTTGTCTGTCATAGTTGAAGTGTACCTATGATGAACATTACAGGCCTCATCTTTTTAAGTGGGAGAACTTGCACAATTGGTGGCTGGCTAAATACTTTTTCCCCACTGTAAGTATTCAGACCTTTTGCTATGAGACTTGAAAATTGAGCTCCGGTGCGTCCTGTTTCCATTGATCATCCTTGAGATAGTTCTACAACTTGATTGGAGTCCACCTGTTGTCCACCGGTCAAACTGAGCAATCGGGGGAGAAGGGCCTTGATCAGGGAGGTGACCAAGATCTGGATGGTCACTCTGACAGAGCTCCACAGTTCCTCTGTGGAGATGGGAGAATCATCCAGAAGGACAACCAACTCTGCAGCACTCCACCAATGTGGGCTTAATGGTAGAGTAGCCAGACAGAAGCCACTCCTCAGTAAAAGATACATGACAGCCTGCTTGGAGTTTGCCAAAAGGCACCTAAAGGACTCTTAGTCAATGAGAAACAAGATTATCTGATCTGATGAAACTAAGATTGAACTCTTTGGCCTCAATGTCAAGCTTCACGTCTGGAGGAAACCTGGCACCATCCCCAAGGTGAAGCATACTCGGTGGCAGAATCATCTTGTGGGTATGTTTTTCAGCAGCAGGGACTATGAGACTAGTCAGGATCGAGGGTAAGATGAACGGAGCAAAGTACAGAGAGATCCTTGATGAAGAACGAGCTCCAGAGCGCTCAGAACAAACTGAGGCAGTGGTTCACCTTCCAGCAGGACAATGACCCTGAGCGCACAGCCAAGGCAACGCAGGAGGGGCTTCAGAACAAGTCTCTGAAGGTCCTTGAGTGGCCCAGCCAGAGCCCAGATTTGAACCCAATCGAACATCTCTGGAGAGACCTGAAAATAGCTGTGCAGGGACTGACAGAGCTTGAGAGGATATGCAGAGTAACTCCCAAATACAGGTGTGCCAAGCTTGTAGTGTCATACCCAAGACGACTCAAGGCTGTAAACGCTGCCAAAGGTGCTTCAACAAAGTACTGAGTAAAGGGTCTTAATTCTTGACATTGAAGTTCTATATTTTCTATAAATGTGGAGAATTTTTTAACATTAAAAAAAAAAACGTTTTTGCTTTGTCGTTATGGGATATTGTGTGTAGATTGATGAAGAAAAAAAACAAAAAGTCAAGGGGTCTGAATACTTTCCGAATACACTGTATATCTGTCCCATCATTCCCTCCCACCACCGTGGTAACTCCCGAACAGCACCGCCCACCTCCCCTGACGCCCATACATCCCCCTAAGCGTGAGTCGGGAGCCAAAGGAACGGCCACGCATGGTTGTGAAGGAAGGAAGGAAGGAGACTCATTTGAGGCTGCCCTGCTTTCCCTTTTGTCTCCTGGCTACCTGCCCTGCTTTCCCTTTTGTCTCCTGGCTACCTGCCCTGCTTCCCCCTGCATGCTTCCCCCTGCATGCTCCTGTAGGACTGTGTGGATGGTGCGGTGAATGATAGAACAATGGAGGGAGCTTGGCGGCCTGGCGCTGGAGGAGAAACAGCCTCACACCACTGGGTTGTTCTACGTGTACCGGAGTGCAAGTCGAGGTCCAAAAGGCTCCTTGACAGCTTCTACCCCCAAGCCGTAAGACTGCTGAACAATTCATCAAATGTCCACCCGGATTATTTACATTGATACCCCCCTTTGTTTTACACTGCTGCTACTCACTGTTTATTATCTGTGCATGGTCACTTTACCCCTACCTACATGTACAAATTACCTCGACTACCCTGTACCCCCGCACATTGACTCGGTACCCGTAACCCCTGTATATAGCCTCTATTATTTTTATTTGATTGTTTTTTAAGTATTAAAATATTTTCTTAACTCTTTGTGAACTGTACTGTTGGTTAAGGGCTTGTTAGTAAGCATTTCACGGTAAAGTCTACACCTGTTGTATTTGGCGCATGTGACAAATAAAATGTGAATTGATTTACGCCTCAGACAGACAGCGTCATTGCATCAATGCGGCGTAATAAATTCTGCAGCCCAATTTTTTTTTTTCAATGTTATCCAACATTTGTTCTGGACGTGTGTGCAACAACAGTTCAACATTCACCTTTTGCTGCTATTTCTGTCAAGTCTAAAAAATACAATTTGATTAATACGTTGGATTTATCCATTGGATATGAATCTACTTCTGGTGTATCCAAACCAATGATGCTGTCAGTCTGATCGAGGCGTTTGACAAAACACAGGACCAGCTTCCCTGCTGAATCCATATACCACCACCATACACCCTGTGATTACTTCTGGTTTACAGGGATTCATTATGATGGTCCTGGATCCAGAGCTGTAGGTCTAAGTACTCTAGCAGGTCCCAGCCACCATGAGCCTGGTCTCACTGTTTCACACTGGTTGAGTTACGGTACAGTACAGGCACCTTAGCTTGTGGATAGAAGAGCCAGATGTTAAATGTATCCCATCTACACTTGCCTTCAGACAGTTTCAAGGCCCTCACGCCAACTCTGGAGACGTGATGGTGTTGTTGTCATACAAACAGGAAGAGTATCAACCGTGTCATACTAGAGGAGTTGGACGTAACTGTTATCATTTGAAAACCACACTGCCTTTGAGTAGGGGCAGCAGGTAGCCTAGCGGTTAAGAGCGTGGGGCCAGTAACCGAAGGGCTTGGTTCAAATTCCAGGGTCGGCAAGTTTGAAAAATCTGCCCTTCTGCTCTTGAGCAAGGCAGTTAACCCCCAACAACTGCTCCACCGGCGCCAATGATTGGAACATCGATTTAAGGCAGCCCCCCGTACCTCTGATTCAGAGGGTTAAATGCAGAAGACACCTTTCGGTTGAATACATTCAGTTGGTGTGAGGGCCTTGAAACTGTCTGCAGGCAACTGAAGATTGATTTAACATCTGGCAAATGACTAGTTACCCCTTTTCTCTTTCCCTATACCTGTGGACAGGCATGTCTGAACCTCGAGTCATGCAGAGGTTTTCTGTCATCATGATAGCACAATGAGTCTACCTGCACAGGGTAGCCAGAGCAGTGGACCGGACCGAGTGTGTTTGCATTTGAATTTGTTTGCAGTTGAATGTGCGTGTGGCACTCCTCCCTGGTCAAACACTAGAGAAAACAAACAGTAGACTTGCTAATGGGGCCTTAACTACAAGCTGCATACCCTTCTATCAGACCCAGGCAAGCAGAGTTTATGCAGGGAGCTAGAGTCAACACACAGAGATAAAGACCCCCTGGCCAACAGGTTAGTTTGGTCTGCACAGTATACAGTCCTACTGGGATGGTTCTATAAGAGGATCTGATAGGTTACGAAGACTAGTAGTATTAAACACTGCTCTCATTGGATGCTGATGAGTTCAAATGTGCTGTATGGACTCCAACATAGAATTAATGTCTTGAATATTCATGTTTTATTCCATGAATGGATGCCATGTCCTGGTATGAAAGATGTACATTATGGTCCAAAATCATAACGGCTGGAACAGGTTATACATGTGCCTTCACGTCAAGCTGCCTTTTTACACAGTGTAAGATCACGTTGTTCTGGAGGGAAGACAATGGGGGGAGAGTGGATCTGTTGGCCATCACAGTTACAAGGTGAGTCTGTGTACAGACAGTCTAATGTGTACAGTAGCCAATTTCCTCTGTTGCATAAATTCAACCAAACATCCAGCTGCTAATTATTCATTAGGAATGAAGAGGCAACCATGTAATTAAGCAATTCTCCATATGACTGGAAAATTGCTACATCGTAACATAAGATCAGCGAATGACATGCATTCATAATATTTGACACGATTTTTCAGAGCTTGTTGTGTGGCATCTTCTTACCAAGGTTGTTTTCTCCGTTTGAGTCATTTTAAATAATGCTCACCTGAACCGTTCATCTTTTCTGTCACCGTCTCTGACTGAATGACTGTCTGACTGAATGTCTGACTGTCACTGCCTCTGACTGAATGACTGTCTGACTGCACGCCACATTTAAGGCTGGGAATAAAACATGAGGCAGAGAACTCTCCAAGTAGCAGGATGCCTATGAATAATCTATGTTAATTTTGCACCAGGAATGCATAATGCAATACATGTAATTTAAGAATGTTGTCACCTATTTGTATCCATGAAAAAGCCTTTGATATTTTCATGGCGGTAGAGCAACTCGATAAACTATCATTCATTGTTCTTATGACCGGTCTGACAGCTTGCGGATGAAACCGGGGAGAGATCATGACCACACATCCTCTGGGGTCAGGGCTCATCCTGCCTAAAGCAGTGCCTCTGTCAGGAGACTGACCGGTGGTCCTTTGTAGCTCCGTTGGTAGAGCATGGCACTTGTAACGCCAGGGTCATGGGTTCGATTCCCATATGTAAAATGTTATGCACGCATGACTGTAAGTCGCTCTGGATAAAAGCGTCTGCCAAATGGCATATATATTCAAGGTTTAGTAAGGTCTGCCTCAGGCCTCTCCGGGGGGCTACATAGACCGATGGACAACCAAACAGTTGTTATCCATTAGCTACACATGGCAATTATTGCTCCATTTAATTGATTCTCTTTCACAGTAGATATAAAATCGTAATGCTCTCCAAAATAAGACAACCCCATTCTGTGATACAACATTAGGAATGGGGTTAGTACAGAGCTGGGTGGTATTGCAGTGTAAGCTACCATTTTAGGAGTTTAGGCCCGGAGTCTGTTTTAATACCTTCTCTGCCCTCTCTCAAACTCTTCCCCAAAGCCTCATAACATGCCCAGCAGTTCAATTCCTGGCTCTTCAGCCAAACCACAGAGGTTATAGAGCATAGAATGAGGCTGGCAAAACAAGAGCACAGTGAGAGAGAGAGTGCGTTGTTGTTGCATGGTCTATTCCCACAGATGGATTATAGCTGGGGTCAGAGGTAAGACAGTAGACCTCTGCTTGGCCTCCTGGCTGCCCAGGTCTAACTACAACAGAGGGAAGCTGATGCTGGTACTGTCTCATGATTGATGACCACGGAGGAAATATAGTGCGTTTCCTAGTAGTTGTAGCCTATGTTTTGTAATGGCATACTTTTACTGTCACCCCACATGGAGATTCCGTCCCTGTGAGGTCTGCTGGAGTATTAACCATGCTTGTTAAAACGTTATTGCTGTAAAGTTTGATAAAAAGGGGGAAATGTGGACTTCTGCTTTAGACCCAGTTTAATGGTTCTTTCCCAGTCCAGGCTTGTGCTTGATAAACATTGATAAAAAAATATATATACATAAAGAAGTTGTACTCACAGCCAAGACAAACTGCATTTTATGAGAATGTCTTGTACACAGTTTGACTTCAAGGCCCAAACCAACCCCTGCAAGGAAAAAGAAGTTTATTTGGAATTTCAACCCAGAAGTTAAATGAAAAACAACATATTTTGGGAACAAAACCAGTCTGGGATTAACAGGGGCGATAAATCCCGCTTTCTGGGTTTGGGGAGAGAGAGTTGGCACTGACTTAAACCATCCCTGAGCTTCTATGGTTGGCCCAATAGCTGACCAGCATCTCCATCTGTCTGACAGCCCACTGAGCAGTTTGCAGCCTCTTCATCGCTCTCATTGTGTGTATGTGCGCCATGACAGCTTGCCTGAATCCTGGCACTGAACACCACTCCCGTGGACTCTTTATGCCGCCAAAAGGCATTGTGGGTAATGCACTCGTATCCTCACATTGGTTGATTCACTGAGTAAAGAGAACAGTTTAATTCAGCATTCACCTAATCCGCCTCCATGATAGTATTATACCACGCGTGACCATAACAAGTTGTTGCGATAACCAGACAGTCATATTTTACACCAGCTCTTATGACCTTGTCAGATGATATGGTTCAGGCCTCATAGCTGGCAAACCTCTACTTTAACCCACATGGGCAACAACGTCCTCAAGTGTCACATTTATCCCCCGACTCTCACTGTGGAGGTTTTTCCTCCCTCAGATCTCTGACAGACCTGAGTCCCTCCAGAGAGCTATGTGTTGTATTTGTGAGCCAGGTCATACCTGAGGCTGAACGAACAACGCTGATTATTAACGGACAGTGGCCAGTGTGTGAATCACCTCAGTGCCGTTGTCCCTCTCCTTTCCTCACTGCTCCTCTCCATCTCTAACACATCATCCAAATGAACTCGGTCAGTGCCAGGGCAGGCGGCAGGTAATTAATGCACATAAGTCATTAAGCACGGTCGCACAATAACACTGTAGCAGCAGCCTCCAGTGGGAAGACAATACCAGCGGACGGAGGTGCCCTTTGCTTGTTGATTAATACATTTGAGGAGTAAACGGAGCGCTGGCACGTTAACAAGTCGGTGCTGGCGGTCAGGTTCGATTTTTCAAATGGGTCCTCTGGGGAGGGAGAGAGGATATTATGAGTGTTAGTGTTTAGGAAGGGGATATTTAGATATAGGACCACACTGAGGAGAGAGAGAGAAAGATGAGTGTTAGTGTTTAGGAAGGGCATATTAAGTATGACCACACCGAGGAGAGAGAGAGAGAGAAGATGCTATGAGTGCTCTGCCTGTACGAGCTGTCTGCAGCTGTAGTTATGTCAAGGAGCAGCTGTTGGAAATTGTTCTTGAGGATAAAAAAATAAAAAATCTTCTAACAAGGTGAGGATGCTGTAAACAGTTCAGATTCTTCACCTCCATTACATGAGCAGTGTTATTTGAGACACAGAAATGTCCATTCAGGGAGGTATAGACACAGTCCATTCAGGGAGGTATAGACACCAAAAGTCAGACATTTTGCAAATTCCTCCTGCCATGGCTACAGCATTAGAATGATAGATTGCAGATCACTTTACCCCAAAAAGACCACATTTCCACCCAGCACACACATTCCTAATAGACCGCCACAGTCGGGTCCAGATGTAGCTTCTTAACTGGACTTGTCTTCCCATGAACACGGGTGTTATGGCGTTTGGAGACCTCAATAACATGTTGAGTAAACGCTCTTCAGAGGCCTCATGCTTTACGCCTGCCGAGATCCCACACATTATAAACAGGAAGAGGAAGGAATGTTGGGACTCTGCTGCTTCTTTTCAGAACTCACTCCTCCACTTCAACTCTGGTGTGTGTCATCATCACCACTTTATCTGAGTCCCTCGACGGGAGGAAATGTACTCTGTGTTTCCCAGGGCAACCACTAGTGCCCACTTCCTGCTTTCAGTAGGTGATACTTGTCCCTAGTCGAGGTGTGTGTATGTGTTCTAAGTGTGTTTTATCTGTATTTTAAATACAGCTGTCTGTTGGATAATTTGTGAAGTTACACCATGATACTGTATACCCATTCGTAATAGTTAGTTACTGTACATTAGTCATATACAGTATGATATTATTTGTATGTCTCTGCCTCCAGTATGAAGTTTTGCGAGCCAATGCTAGCTCGCATTAGCACAATGACTGGGAAGTCTATGGTATCTACTAGCATGCTAAGGACAGTATCCTATAATACTTCACTATAAGACTTGGTAATGTGAAAGGGAATGCTGGACCAAGGTTATATACCCATATGACTTAACTTCGTCTCCTCACTGGCTGAAATCAGAAACAAAAACATCCCTTTAAAAGGATGAGCCTAGATCTCCCATTGTTTTATCTGGAATAAGACAAATGCATGGAAATTATTTGAAGTAATAGTGGGTAAAACAGCCAGCACCGTGATCCAAAATAAACGTTTGTAACCCAGTTTCAGATATAAAGTCCCTCTGTTTGGGCAACTGTTGCATAGCAATGTTTTTAGTCCTAAATCACTGTCGTTGTAGACGGACTTCTGTTAGACTGTGTAATATCCCTTGTTATTCCATATGTGGCTGTTATTAGTTCTATGTTTCTGACCCCTGGAGTCTACAGCTGTGTATTGCTGTAGGCATTTGAGAGGGAGCAGGGAAACCTTTTGGCAAATCAAACAGCACAGAGCATCCCTGTGCCCTTTGCAGGGGTCAGACGGCTAAAGGCAGGCAGTCTGCGTTTACTGAGGAGGTTTGCACTGACACAGGTAGCATGCTCCTGAAAGTGTGTGTGTGTGTCAATATGTCATAGGCCAGACAGGAACAGCTAGCGTCCGCCACTGGCTGAGTTGGAGGAGAAAGGAGTTGGCATTTCCCCAGGCGTGCTGATAAATGTTTTGGCAGGAAGGTCTTTGCAAATGACTACATTCCTTTAGCCTTTTTAAGGCTATTTTTACCATTCAAGGGCCTTTTCGTTTGGTAAGCACTTTTTTTCTTCATTGCACAGCGTGGAAATAGGAAAGACTGTTTTTTGTTCTGTACGAGTGGGAGGTTGGCCCCTGTTTCTGTCAATGCAGATGATACAACCATCAAGTTCAAAGTCAAACGGCATTTTCTCAATGTATCTTCATTTATTTTGATGCACTACTTAACTCAATCGCATATTTCATGAATAAGTTGCCTAAATAGGAAGTCAAGATGATATATTATAAACAATTTAAGCTGAGAGCAGAGATGCCTCAGTAAAGTTGAAAGCCTTCTCAGAATGATGTGCACAATTTCTCGCTGTGCCCTGACTGACCCCTACATCACATGGTGTTGATGACTCCGTGTTTTCGGGGACATTCCACTTGTCAAAAAGGCCTCTCTGACTACACGTCCACAGCAGCAGTGTAAGGACCCCTTGCCGGCCGTCTTCCTGTTTCCTGCATGTCCCGGTGAATGTGGACTAGGCTGTGTTAGAGCTGTTTAGCGGCTGTAAAAGAAATCATGTCTTAAGAGGATTAAGGGGACCTGGGCCACATCTCTCTGGAGGTTACCACGGTTACAGTGAGAATGACCTCGGCTGTCAATGGTGGTGTCTCACTCCCCGTGCCTCTCTCACTTTATTTCTCTATTTCTCTGTATATATCTCTCTCTCTCTCTTACAATAATGTACATCCTTTTGATATGTTACTTAGTGTATAGCATAGTTTTAAAAAAAATGCACCTAAAAACCATTCATTAAGTTGACCCCTATATTCACACCTTAATTATTCAATAAGGTGTGTTCAACTCTCTCACTCTGTATTGCAGAGCCTGGATGAGCTGGATGATGACGACGGAAGGGATAAGGCGAAGGAGGAGGAGCAGCAGCTGACACAGCTCAACACGGAACAGAACGAAGCCATGACCTCTGACCCTGGGGCCACCACCCACTTACTACAGGTGAGGACAAGGTCACATGTCACCCAACCTCACTGACCTTTACCCCTTAGTGTAATTACCTAGGGCCTGGAGTTTAGCCTGACCATGTAACTGGACCAGGAAACACTCTGGGCTGAAGTCCTATCAACCAATAAGGCTTTTGGCTCCCCAAGTTTTGTACACACTTACATGGTTCTTTGATCACTGAAACAAAATGGTTCCATATACCTTAGAACACTGAATGGTGCCATTTATGAATTATGGCTACTACTATTAAATAATCATATTTTGAGCTAAGGATATACTTTAATAAACAATTAAATAATGGGCAAAAGAATACCAGCATAGTTTTTAGAATGATTTGCCATTCAATGCGAACATAGTTAGGAAATATGAAGTACAATACTTTGTCCATTAGTTAGTGTTCAACAAAAAGGTGTCTTCTGCTCCATTCTCAACCACCACCAAACAGCAGACATCACACATACAGTTGAGACAACCACAGGTTCAAGCTGCATGTATCGCCCCTTGATGGAGAGCATGTTGTGGGGTTAAGGGCCTTGCTCAAGGGCCTATCATAAGGGAATGTTTTGAGGATATGAACCCAGCAGCCCTCCAGTTGTCAGATCAATTCTGCCATTTTTCTTTTCTCTTAACGCCCGACCCGGGATTAGAACCAGCCACCTTTCGGCCACAGGCCCAACTCCTTAGGCACTGGACTACCTGCTTGACTGGTTCCAGATAAGAAGAAAAAATGAACATGAATTAATCTCCAGAAATAAGCATGAGTTAACCTGCCAAAATGCTATGCAGACATACAATTATTATGATGTAGAAGAACAACTGGCATGCCGTTGTCCGCAACAGCCGAAAGAGAGAGCCTCTGATAGTTCTGGGATACTGAAAGAGAGCCTCTGATAGTTCTGGGATACTGCAAAACA
Source organism: Oncorhynchus tshawytscha (assembly GCF_018296145.1). Taxonomy (NCBI): domain Eukaryota; kingdom Metazoa; phylum Chordata; class Actinopteri; order Salmoniformes; family Salmonidae; genus Oncorhynchus; species Oncorhynchus tshawytscha. The sequence continues at coordinate 5,022,034 of NC_056443.1, read as the reverse complement.
TAGATTGTGTGTTAAAATTCATGCAATGATTAACTAGGCTATTGAATCACCAATACTTATTATTCATAATTTATACATACCTCTTCTCATTCAGAATCAGTCTTCTAATGGTTTTAATGAACATAGTCCCCTCAACTGACTCTGAAATGAAAGAGAGAATTAGCTAATTACTAATGTCAGACTGGGTCTGTAGCTCTATTTGGCATATCCCAAAATAAAAAATGGTTTATTAGAAAGAGAAAGCTAGCTTGTGAAGTGGCAAATTAAAGTAGCCTAGCTTTTTCTGTTTAGCTAGCTAGCTTACAAACATGCTCATTCTAATAACGTTTCAACTTTATTTATCTAGTATATAGCTTATAATAAGCTTCATATATTTTTTATGAAATAATCAACTGTGTGTGTGTGTGTGTGTGTGTGTGTATGTATATATATATATTTTTTTTCCCTCTTGCTTCTAACTAGAATTTAGTTTGCAACAGCACAAGTTTGTGCCTGGCTGTCTGCCACACAGACCTTGGCAACAATGTTGCAAAATATGAATTAACTCTCTATGGCAAGGGAAAGATTTAAGTGTCAGACTTCAGCTTGCCATTTTTCTGAACAGGTGAAGTCATACAGCACTATCATTAATATGGATATAAATGTCAATGGAAAACAGCTAAAACAAATGAAGAGGGAATGTTAGCTGTCATTTCAGAGTTTGATGTGACTGGGTTAGCTTTTGCTGTGTTAGGTTAGCTCTTTGATGTGATTGGGTTAGCTTTTGCTGTGTTAGGTTAGCTCTTAGCTCTTTGATGTGACTGGGTTAGCTTTTGCTGTGTTAGGTTAGCTCTTAGCTCTTTGATGTGATTGGGTTATCTTTTGCTGTGTTAGGTTAGCTCTTAGCTCTTTGATGTGACTGGGTTAGCTTTTGCTGTGTTAGGTTAGCTCTTAGCTCTTTGATGTGATTGGGTTAGCTTTTGCTGTGTTAGGTTAGCTCTTAGCTCTTTGATGTGATTGGGTTAGCTTTTGCTGTGTTAGGTTAGCTCTTTGATGTGACTGGGTTAGCTTTTGCTGTGTTAGGTTAGCTCTTAGCTCTTTGATGTGACTGGGTTAGCTTTTGCTGTGTTAGGTTAGCTCTTAGCTCTTTGATGTGACTGGGTTAGCTTTTGCTGTGTTAGGTTAGCTCTTAGCTCTTTGATGTGATTGGGTTAGCTTTTGCTGTGTTAGGTTAGCTCTTTGAGCTCTTTGATGTGATTGGGTTAGCTTTTAGCTGTGTTAGGTTAGCTCTTGTTAGCTCTTTTGATGTGACTGGGTTAGCTTTTGCTGTGTTAGGTTAGCTCTTAGCTCTTTGATGTGATTGGGTTAGCTTTTGCTGTGTTAGGTTAGCTCTTAGCTCTTTGATGTGATTGGGTTAGCTTTTGCTGTGTTAGGTTAGCTCTTAGCTCTTTGATGTGATTGGGTTAGCTTTTGCTGTGTTAGGTTAGCTCTTAGCTCTTTGATGTGATTGGGTTAGCTTTTGCTGTGTTAGGTTAGCTCTTAGCTCTTTGATGTGATTGGGTTAGCTTTTGTTTGCTGTTTAATTTCTAAAATCCCCATTACACTCTGGAGAGGGATAGAACCCTTAAGGTTTTTTGTCTTCACTGGATATATATATAAGGGAGGGGAATGTGTAAGTTGGGGCTGGACTCAGCTGTAAATCATCATGGGAATCGAGATCTTGTTTTGTACTATACACTTAGAAAAAAGGGTACTTTGGGGTTCTATATAGAACCTTTTGGTTCTTCGGATTATATTAAAGAAGCCTATACTAAATTTAGTATAGGCTTCTTTAATATAATCCGAAGAACCAAAAGGTTCTATATAGAACCCCAAAGTACCCTTTTTCTAAGTGTATAGTACAAAACAAGATCTCTTGATTCCCATGATGATTTACAGCTGAGTCCAGCCCCAACTTACACATTCCCCTCCCTTGAGCAGAATGTGATGATGAGATAGATAGATAGATACCACAGTGCCACCAAACAGAGGCACTGTTGGTCAGAGAGAAAGCACTCCATAGGCTGCTTGAGAAGGAGGGCGCCACAACCAATGCATTGCTCTATATAAACCAGCTCGTATTGCAAAATGATGCACTACAATACGCTACAAAATACAAATGCATTCCATAACCATTCTCTGGGTGTGATGACATTAGCAGTACTAAAAACATATTGCTTAGATAGCTGTGTTTTTGAGACGGTCACAACACAGCTCAGCTCCAAGGTCCACAGGGCTAAGTGCTTATAGCTTCATTTGGAGCCTGTGTTGCAGCAGGAATTAATCTGCATGTATGACATGCTATTGGTATGGAGCCTGCAGCTTGGGAACATTGAGGCCTCTGCGTTAATAGATGTCATAGGAAGGCCAAACTGATTTTATATACAAATGTAGCTACAGTATATGGTTTTGCAAACAATTATATTTTGATTGTGCAATTGATTTTAAAGCAAACCATTCCAGAGCATAACATATGTGAATAAGATCGAGACCCTACTATCAGGTTGGTTATTATTGATGTGATTGTTTCTATAAGCAGTGACTTTGGAAATATAATTTTCTGTTACTTTCGCCTTGAGGAGATCATTACTGTGCAGTCAACAAGTGTGCAATTGAAGTGCTGTCAAACGCTCTATGCAGAGACATGAAAGGACTTGAGAATATGTTGGTAACGAAGGCAACCGGGGAAACTATTTGGATTTCCTCCCTGTGTTATATTTACAGATATGGTTTCTGTCTGTACAATACAGTATCAGATGATATATTCATATAGAGCTTTCCAAATGTAGTTAATAATTTAATGTATCTAGTCAGTAGGTCCACAAACACTTAATTCACTAGAAATAAGAGCCACCCACTCGTTTAACCTATGTGTCACGTGTGTTGAAAGTGAAGAGGCTTCTACTCCGTTGACATGCCGTATAGTGTACCCAGAAGATTAAGATCACGTACCACGTCCTTCCCGCTGAAACATAAGCAGATTACACTTCAGCCCTAGGAAATGAGATATGGAGGTGCCTGCTGAGCCCACCTTACCACTACAACATATTCCCCTTAAATCAGAGCAGATGTGGGCACCGCCACGACTAACCACTGGGGATCTCCCGCACTGCATCTCACCCATTGCTCTGCCACTCCCTGCCTTTGGTCTAGGGAATTTTGACGGCTGTGTGTCATGCCGTTGTGACCTTAGTGACGAGCTAACAGAGGAATAGCCACCGTGCTTCTACACCTGCATTGCTTGCTGTTTGGGGTTTTAGGCTGGGTTTCTGAACAGCACTTTGAGATATCAGCTCATGTACGAAGGGCTATATCAATAAATTTGATTTGATTTGAAATTTGATATAGGCAGGAGGGAAGGAGAAACAGACAGACAGAGAGAGTGTAGGGGGGTTGGGGGAGAGAGAGAGCAGTAGAGAATTTAAGAGTGGATTTACAGGGAGCTGTCAAGCCGACATCTGTAAAGACAGAGCATTCCAAAAATGTGCCATTTCATTCTGACCCCATTTATCACACAGACAAGCGTTTGCCATGTTGTCTGTGTAATATACAGCTACCTCGAGATCAAACTGTCAGGCTTTTTAGCTTCTGCACCGGTATCAAGATGTCTGGACTGAGACAGGACTGGCAACTTCAAATACTAGGAACTGTTGACGTTTCTGCAGAACAAAATAATCCCCTACCGTTTTGAGTCCACACAGTTTTGCATCAATAAGAAGTGAACTTGATTAATGAGCTTTCTGACTTTCATTTGATAGTTGATTTGTATTTCTCTCCTTTCATCCTTCCTTGGGTCTATCTATCTGAACCAAGTAAAACACTGTCCTCCCCTTCTTCCTCTGTGGAGCGCTGTGTGTTCCTGCCCTATAATGACCCGTTCATGGAGATGAGACTAGGTAATAGCAGTGTAGCACTGTCCTCCCCTTCTTCCTCTGTGGAGCGCTGTGTGTTCCTGCCCTATAATGACCCGTTCATGGAGATGAGACTAGGTAATAGCAGTGTAGCACTGTCCTCCCCTTCTTCCTCTGTGGAGCGCTGTGTGTTCCTGCCCTATAATGACCCGTTCATGGAGATGAGACTAGGTAATAGCAGTGTAGCACTGTCCTCCCCTTCTTCCTCTGTGGAGCGCTGTGTGTTCCTGCCCTATAATGACCCGTTCATGGAGATGAGACTAGGTAATAGCAGTGTAGCACTGTCCTCCCCTTCTTCCTCTGTGGAGCGCTGTGTGTTCCTGCCCTATAATGACCCGATCATGGAGATGAGACTAGGTAATAGCAGTGTAGCACTGTCCTCCCCTTCTTCCTCTGTGGAGCGCTGTGTGTTCCTGCCCTATAATGACCCGTTCATGGAGATGAGACTAGGTAATAGCAGTGTAGCACTGTCCTCCCCTTCTTCCTCTGTGGAGCGCTGTGTGTTCCTGCCCTATAATGACCCGATCATGGAGATGAGACTAGGTAATAGCAGTGTAGCACTGTCCTCCCCTTCCTCTGTGGAGCGCTGTGTGTTCCTGCCCTATAATGACCCGATCATGGAGATGAGACTAGGTAATAGCAGTGTAGCACTGTCCTCCCCTGCCTCTGTGGAGCGCTGTGTGTTCCTGCCCTATAATGACCCGATCATGGAGATGAGACTAGGTAATAGCAGTGTAGCACTGTCCTCCCCTTCTTCCTCTGTGGAGCGCTGTGTGTTCTAAATGACCTGTTCATGGAGATGAGACTAGGTAATAGCAGTGTAGCACTGTCCTCCCCTTCTTCCTCTGTGGAGCGCTGTGTGTTCCTGCCCTAAAATGACCCGTTCATGGAGATGAGACTAGGTAATAGCAGTGTAGCACTGACCCGTTTTGCTGTGACAATACCAGTATTGCAATATGTTTTCCATGGAAAAAATGAAAACACGAAGCAGACAACTCTTTGGTCCTTTAAAAACCCGCTGTATGTAAAATATTGTGTGCTACAGCTTGGAAAATAAATAAATGTGACTCCGGATGAAAGCATAATGATTTTTGTTTTCCAACATCAGGGCTGTTTTCCTAAAGATGTTAAACCCACTTCGTGTTTTGTTTCCTTCCCCCGATACTAACGAGTATCGTGATACTGGTATCCTCCCGGCCCTACTGACCAGCCCGTCTCAGTGAGAGGGAGAACAGAGAGAGTCCTGTAATGGCTGCAGCACTATCTCCTCCACTGTCATCCTTTCTCTGTTCCTACTCATCTATTTCGTATCCCCATCGCCTGCTGCCAACCCGTCCTCCCCCACACAGTATCACCTTGTGATACACATGGAATCACACACACACACCTGTATGCACGCACATACACAAATACTCACACACACACATTGGTGTCTTTCTCTCCTTGCCTGTGGTTGCGTTCCTCTGTGAGGTAGTGTAATCAGTGATGTCTGTGTCACAGAGGGCCTCTCTCTGGGGACCCCATGTGTTCCTGGTTATCAGGCCTTACCCCTCTGTGGTATGTGAGCCGTACAAGGAAAACACTTTCCCTAAACCTGGAGCCTTGTCAGATAAACAAAACCATAGGTAACATTCCACCAGCTTATCTGCTTCTTATGTGGCGCCTGGTCCAAAGGGGGGAGTGGTTTGGGTTCTGAGTTCTGAAACGGTGTGCGTTGTGAACACTGATTATATGAAACATTAAGAACGCTAACTCCCCCCCAACACTGCCTCAATTCGTCAGGGTGTATTTTTTATTTTTTATTTATTTCACCTTCATTTAAACCGGTAGGCCAGTTGAGAACAAGTTCTCATTTACAACTGCGACCTGGCCAAGATAAAGCAAAGCAGTGCTACACAAACAATTCGTTCCAGTCATTGGCAGCAGAGAACTGGAAGGAAAGGTCGCCAAAGGAGGAGTTGGCTTTGGGGTTGACCAGTGTAATATACCTGCTGGAGCGCATGCTACGGGTGGGTGCTGCTATGGTGACCAGTGACCTGAGACAAGGCGGGGCTTTATCTAGCTAGACTTATAGATGACCTGGAGCCAGTGGGTTTGGCGACAAATATTAAGCGAGGGCCAGCCAACGAGAGCATACAGGTCGCAGTGGTGGGTAGTATATGGGGCTTTGGTGACGAAACAGATGATACTGTGATGGATCCAATTTTCTGAGTAGAGTGTTGGAGGCTATTTTGTAAATGACATCACCAAAGTCAAGGGTCGGTAGGATAGTCAGTTTTATGGTGGTATGTTTGTCAGCATGAGTGAAGGATGCTTTATTGCAAAATAGGAAGCCAATTCTAGATTAAATTTTGTATTGGAGATGCTTAATGTGAGTCTGGAAGGAGAGTTTACAGTCTAACCAGACACCTAGGTATTTGTAGTTGTCCACATATTCTAAGTCAGAACCGTCCAGAGTAGTGATGCTAGGCAGGTGGGTGCGGGCACCGATCGGTTGAAGAGCATGCATTTAGTTTTACATGCATTTAAGCGCAGTTGGAGGCCATGGAAGGAGAGTTGGAGTGGAATTGGGGGCTACAGGGCCTGGGTTAACCTCTACATTATCCTACTCTTATACCCTTATCCTTCTCCTCCTCTGTTCCTGTGGTGATGTAGAGGTTAACCCAGGCTAAAAGGCTATAAGAACTGGTTGTCTAGTGCTTTGGGGACAAAAAATAAAAGAAGCAGATTTCTGGGTGTTGTAGAATAGATTCAAGGCATAATGTACAGACAAGGGTATGGTAGGATGTGAGTACAGTCGAGGTAATGTGTTGCGTGATGATGAGCGAGGTTTCGTCTCTGGAGGCATCAATTAACATAAGTGAGGTCTCTGCATGTGTGTGGGGCGGGACGAAAAAGCTATCGAAGGCATTTTGAGCAGGACTGAGGTCTCTACAGTGAAATAAAGCAATAAAAACTAGCCAAGACAGCAGTAGACAAGGAATTTTGATATTTGAGAGAGGCATAAAGCAATCACAGGTGTAGATCGGGAGAGCTAAGACAACAATGGGTAAATGGCGAAGAAAGGGCAGAGCGGGTCAGTTTGATACATACAGTGCCTGAGTTCGAGGCTGGGGCCGACAGGTTAACAAAATGAGGTACCGTGTTATTGAAACTATCCAGGGGGCATCAGCTGTGTAGCTGAGTGATCATAGGGTCAAAAGAGTAGCAATAGGTGAGTCAGGGTGCTGTACGGTATTCACTACAACTCTGGGCGAGCAGGTGACACAGCATTCAGAAAAAGCTAACGGGCCGGGGCTAGTAGATGGTTCTGTAGTTGCGGCGATATCGTAACAGAATAGCCTGTTGAGTCCACATCGGGTGATCATGTCGGCAGTCCAGGCGTGATGGATCAGCAGGGCTCTGTGTCGACAATAAAGGGTCCAGGCCAATTGGCAAAGGAGGTAATTGTAGCCCTAGAATTAGTTGGTATATGGGCCTAACTCGAGGCTAGCTCGTGCTAGCTTCGGGACAGAGGCGTTAGCTAACAGTAGCCACTCGTTTGCAACTAGCTAGCAGCTAGCTAGGAGTAATGATCCAGTGTAATGATCCAGAGCGGCAGGAATCCGGTGATATGGTAGAGAGAAGCAGTCCGATATGCTCTGGGATTGATATCGCGCTGTGCAAGACTGGCAGGTGTTGTCCGAGCTAGGGCTGGCTGAAGCCGGAGGCCGGGGGGAAGTTGAAGACCGCTAGCCATAGCTAACAGACTACTAGCTAGTTAGCTGGCTAGCTCCTGATGGAAGTTCCAGTTATAAGGAATAAAAATAGCAGATCCGTACCACATTGGGTGAGGCAGGTTGCAGGAAAGTATATTTAGTTCGTAGAGAGAAGTTAGATTAAGATAGTCTTTTTTTCGTATATATATATCTATTTACAAGGGATAAGACACGGGATAAGACAGATATACACGTCCTACTGCGCCGCCATCTTGGATTGAGAATATACTCTACAAGATGTTGAAAGCATTCCACAGGGATGCTGGCCCAAGTTGGCTCCAATGCTTCCCACAGTTGTCTAGTTGGCTGGATGTCCTTGTTGTGGTGGATCATTCTTGCTACACATGGGATACTGTTGAGCGTGAAAAACCCTGCAGTGTTGCAGTTCTTGACATAAACCGGTGTGCCTGGCACCTACTATAGTACCATACCCCGTTCAAAGGCACTTAAATCTTTTGTCTTACCCATTCACCCTCTGAATGGCACACATACACAATCCGTCTCAATTGTCTCAAGACTTAAAATATTTTTGGGGGTCTCCCGAGTGGCGCAGTTGTCTAAGGCACTGCAGTGCTTGAGGCGCCACTACAGATCAGGGTTCAATCCCGGGCTGTGTCGCAGCCGGCCGTGACTGGGAGACCCCTGAAGTGACACGCAATTGGCCCAGTAATTATTTTAAAATCATCCAATGTGATTTTTGGATTTTTGTTTTAGGTTCCGTCTCTCACAGTTGAAGTGTACCTATGATAAAAATTACAGACCTCTACATGCTTTGTAAGTAGGAAACGCTGCCAATTTTGCAGGTTATCAAATACTTGTTCTCCCCACTGTATACACATGTAGCTACATTTTTTGGTTTTGCAAAACAATTAGTGTTGATTGTGGTACTGTATGTGCAAATGATTTTAAAGCAAACCGTTCTAGAGCATAACGACATGAATAAGACCCATACCCCATTGTGGTATCCAACACCTTAACAACCCTCATTTCCATTTGTTATTTGCACCTGTCAGTCCAGCAAAGTGTGAGAATCCTTTCTTTAAGGCAGGCACTTTCTCCTCCCTGCCTAGACAGTTTTCAAAATAAAATAAGGTTCCATGCTTAGATGTAATGTTCTTTAAGCTGTTCAGAAGTTTGGTTGTATAGCCCGAGACAATATTTTCAGAGGGTATCACCTTTGTTGATCAAGATTACAAGTCTGTAAATCAGGTTAACCAGATGAATATTTATCCTTTACAAGACTGCTGCCAGCTAAAATAGGTCATTGGCTGTAGTCTTTTCATTTTTCCAGTTGAATTCTTAGGCCTCACCTTTTGAAATGTCAATCGTGTACTCCTAATATGACCGAGAGCCTCCAGAGTAACAGATAGGGATATTTAGCAGCTTTGCAAGGAGACATAGATGGAGAATGCTGGAACGCAAAAATAAGCCTATTGTGGAACTTTTATTAGGGATGCCTTCTGGGATTTCAGACATTTAATGGGCTGTCTCACACACAAAGGCTGTCAGATTGCAAACCCTTAAATTCCTTCTTTAAAAAAAAAATGTGCATGTGATTTATGAGTGGGAGAACATTGTCATGAATTATATATTTGGCCATGGATAGATGGGAAGACCGACACAGACTGACTGACTCGAAAAGCTGTTAACTTTACCATGAAAGGTATTGTCTGTAACAAAGCCTGGACATTGATTTCCTTTGGCGAGGTAGTCTTTAATTCAGTAATCTGTTTAATAGTCCCACCAACGCCTAAAATGTTGCCCTTTATCTTACCGGCTTTGGCACACAATAAATCATGAACATTATATTCTTGTCCGACATCAAACCTGTCAATTACAAAGCTTCACTGAATTCCTTTTTAATGCATTTATTCTCTCCATTTACATTATTGTAGTTCTGTCCTTGATGCTGGACTTGTCTATTGTCACAGAAATGCTTTAGCATTTAGACTGAGGGAACGCACACAGGAATCTGCATTTCATATTTTTGTATTGACATTTAACAAGGTACATTTTTAAAGGTCCTTATATTTACCTAAGAATTTATGGGTAAATATACATACGTGTCAAACTTAAACTACAACTCGGCTTTTAATGTGAACTTTTATTAAGCATGCCTTCTGGGATTTCTGAAATTTGAATGGGCTGTGAAGCGCCAAAGGCTTTCAGATCGCAAACACCCATAAATTCCTTTTTAAACAATGTGCATGTATGAGAGGGAGAGCATTGCCACTGGAGTCACACAAATTTTCCTGGAGTCACACAAAGCTATAGGCTACAATAACTTGTTGACATTTATGTTGAGCATGTTTTGCTACTGTAGTGGGGAAGTAATATTTGACAGTGTAGATATTTGTACAGTGTAGATGATATTATAAATACCTCAAGGGCAACTCGTAATAAGACTAAGTATTTAGCATATTAAAATGTTTATCTGACTCCATAAAGATAATTAGCAATATGAAAGAACACTATAATTGAGTTACAGTAATAGGCAATGAAGAAATGTCTGAGAATGGAATTTGAAATACAAGTGTATTTTACTGCTTTGGAAAATGAATGGATTCACATACAAGGCATAAAGCTGAAGTTACAAGACAATACTGACATTAACAAATCATTATTCTATGCATGATCAGAGAGGGAAGGAGAGAAATCATAGCCTGAAAGGCCATGCCCCAGAAATCTATGGGGTAGAGAAAGAAGGAAAGAAAGAGGGAGTATCTCACTACAGCAGGTCAGGAAGAAAAAAGAGAAAGAACAATGAATCTTATTCTTTTTTTTTCCTTTTTTTTTTTTTAAAGCATCTGAGTTGTTTAGATTCTAAATCTGAGTTGTTGGCCAATAGTATTATTGTAAAGTTAACCTCCAATCAGATATCAGATCTATATGATGTGAACTCTGCTTCTCAGAGGTGAGACAATGGTGGGTTGGAGAAATAAAACTGAGAATGTTGAATTCCTAAGACAACACAGAGGAGATTCTTGCATTTGGTTGTTAAAGCGACTTCGGCGGCTGAGCTGCCCTACCCTACAATTAGTCCTATTTACTGTAGATAACTATCTGCTGCCTACTATTAAAAAGGCAGTTGGCTAACATGTGTTAGCAAGATATCAATGTGCATGATATCTAACAAAGCAGAGTGAGGGTAGGAAAATGTATGAAACGTGGATACAATGGGGACTTTTTCAAATCATCCTACGGAGGTTCATCCAGGTCAGCTTTTACATTTCTTTACATTATTGGAAAGAGCAGATTCTAAGGTTTCTAACATACAATCACTGACAAACTCTGAAATTGAGGGCATAGGCTCTGTTTCAAAATAGAACTTGTTTGTTAACGTGGCAGCGTTTCCATGCGTTACAGTGTCACTCAAGTTGCAGGAAAATATTATTGATATTTGATTATGTTACAGTATATTCCATTATATTATTACTATAAAATGTGTTGACTGTGATCAGAGCAGGGGAATGTAAGTACGTCTTCTCTGTTTTAATTAACAAAATAGCCAACTATTAATTTAATCTGCATGGCGCAGCCATGTATCCTGCAGGCTGCATAGACCAGTAACATAATTAAACAAAAAATATGCTATTTCATTCCTTTGAAAATGCATTTTATTAGTCTTATGGTTCTTAGCACCTGCCTAAACCAAATTAATCATAGATTTCTTTGTGATGGTGTATATTCAATCGATTTATTAAAATAGACGACCACCCACATCTGCATACCCCTACTCCCTCAATCACCGGTGCCGGCATATGCACAGTATATATAAATGGTTTATGCCCCCCAAAAAGTTTTTACAGGTAACATACTGTAAATCCTGTGTGATTTGTGTATCTTAGACGCGCGCACACACACACACACACACACACACACTCCTGTCTGAGCAATATAGAGGTATTTTTCAGTTGGATTGTTTTCTATTGTTAAGATCCCATTGTACATCTTTCTTCCATCATATGTATTCCTATGAAATCAAAAGAAGGCCAACTGTCCCTACCCTGGCTTCATGAGACACAACTCTGCACTGACTTAGTTGTCAGCCTCCTAAAGTCTAAATTCAGAGACTGGCTACCCCCTGACCGGAAGCAGGAACACCTGCAGCCAAAACAAACGGACTATTACCAAAGTCTAGAACAGAAAGGTACATGACAAAACCAATCCATGTCTGCTCATTGATTAATGAGTCACTTTAAGACCACAAGATATTATTGATTTTTTTGTTGTTGATGTTACTCGTTTGTTTATTTTGTTGCCGTTATACATTAATATGTTGTATGCTCATGGATTTCTGTTTGTATTGACTTCTATATGAGTGTTATCAATAGAACTTGAAACCAAAAACAATGTAAACATAAGAGCTGGGAATGTACATGAATACAGCTCCTTCATAGTGTTGTTTCCGATGCTCTCTGCTTTTCTGAGGCCTGTCTGTTCTCTGTAATGGTGTCTCTTAGGGCCGCAGCAGAGGCTGTTAAGCAAGATAAATGGAGCCCACTGCCCCATAATGCAATGCTGTGAAGTATCCTCACTTAAATGTCATTAACCTTGTCTCAGCAACTCCCAGCCCGGGATGCAAGACGGCACACGGGGAAGCAACCGCCGCACGGTGGACTGTTAATGTGATGAACGCAAACTGGGAGAATATCTGAGAACAAGTCATTTTTTTCAACGTGACACGCAGCAGCAGTGTCATGTTTCTCTCTTACACAACTCTCGACAGAACAGCCAGGCAAGCCTCAGAGTCCTTGACTCCCTTGGTATTCGTGGAGTCGTGCAGAGCAGCACACAGCTCCGTAAAAGGGCTGACAGACGCTCACATTTAAGCCAGTATTGTTGTGTAACCATTGTGTGTTTTATACACCCCAGATGAAGACACTTTCAGGTATGCATGCATGTTGGGTTGTGAGCATGAAGACATTCATTCCGTTCTCTGCAAGCTAATGGACGATAAAGTACATCTTGTTTTGTCTAGTCAAATATCTATTTGATCAGTGCATTGCATGCGAGAGCTGCTGTACAACATGCGAGAGCTGCTGTAATCTACTACTCCCTTGATCATGTGTTTATAAAACATTTGCTATGTTCACTAACCTTTTGGATCTGATTTGATCTTATCACTATGGAAATATACAGACAACTGCCAAAATAAACGAAACACTCGAGTAAATGGGGGATAAAAAGTACTGTATATTGAAAGCAGGTGCTTCCACACAGGTGTGGTTCCTGAGTTAATTAAGCAATTCACATCCCATCATGCTTAGGTTTATGTCTAAAAAATACCCAGTGGCCCATTATTTTGACTACTATGGCTAGAAGAAGAGATCTCTGTGACTTTGAAAGAGGGGTCTCAAAGAAGCATAGAGAATTTAAAGGGTGTGTGTGTGTGTCTGTCACCAGATCTCAACCCAATTGAACACTTTATGGGAGATTCTGGAGCGGCGCCTGAGACAATGTTTTCCACCACCATCAACAACACCAAATGATGGAATTTCCCGTGGAAGAATCGTGTTGCATCCCTCCAATAGCGTTCCAGACACTTTTGTAGAATCTACCCCAAGGCGAATTGATGCTGTTCTGGCGGCTTGCGGTGACCCAACACCCTATTAATACAATTTATGTTGACGTTTCCTTTATTTTGGCAGTTACCTGTATGTGGCTGGTGTACACGCAATGCATTATTTAGTGTTTCTCATACTAACACCAGGTGAAAAACAACAGTTGACAGTAGAGCCCTGTGTCAGTGCCTCTTTCATAAAGCTGTCAGCAGTGTTTCCACCATAGAGGAGGATATAAGCATAATCTTCCCAAAGCCCAAGAACATGAATAGATTGATATCGAAAGCCAGAGCCTCTAGGAACAACTGTAGTCAATTCATAAAACATAGTACTTTGCACACTTTAGACAACCATTTGAAGTGCTCTGTGGAAGTTCTGTACCGTACAAAATTATTTTGATTTCTCTATAGCAAGAAACCTACATCTTATGTATTTGAAGCCCTAAAGCCTCTAAGTAAGTGTGATTCCTTTGAAGTTCTTCCAGAGTTTATTAAGGGGCCTTTCTGGTTCTACTGTCAGGGAGACGGCTACAGTAGGGACTAAGGTCCACCAGCGGCACCAACTAAACCACACTCTCTGATCGAGTGGAGGAGAGGCAGAGACCCTCAAGCACACCAGGAGGTACACAACCTACAGGCTTTCTGGAATAGCTACTCCTGATGATTCTCTGCTGATGATGACGCAATGCTATTTTGTTGTCGTGTCTCTGTTGCACACAACCACCTGCCCCTGCACTGTATGTGTGTGAGCGTAGGTGTGCGTCTGTACTTGTACGTTTTTGTCTGCACCCAAGGCAGATTCATGAGGAAAGGTGGGCTTTGTGTCAGGCAGTGAGCTTTTCAAGCTGATTTATTTTAAGTCTCCTCTGTGAAATTCACAATCTGGACACAAGTGTTGAATACGAAAATGCTGACTAAACAGTTTCATAACTCAAGCTACAGATCATCAATTTCCTCCGGCATAGTATTCATCCTAACAAACATATCCGCCTCTGATGTGTATGATAGACTTCCCTTGCCTTTGTTCATGTATTCCTTAGCAATTAGAAATGGCCCTCCCCCTGACATAGCCCACCAGTATGTAATACACTGTACAAAAGAACCCTGGCCCTTTGTTGTCGGAGTATCCCCTTCCTCTGACATGGCTCTCCTTTGTTTTCCTAGGATACTCCAAGATCTGGGAGTGGCCACCACCAGAGGTGAGAAACCTTCCCTATTACTTCTGTTGAGAATGAGGGCGTGTATTATTGTTCCTGGTATGGTGGGAGGGAAGGTGGTGATTAAGTGAAAAAACAGAGAACCTGGAAGACCAGGAAGAGAAGGCAGCAGTTTAGGTCATTAATTACCATAGCAGATGACCTTGTATGTACTTAAATAGATTTAAAAGTTTCACAATTGAAAATATCCTCTGTGTTTACGGTGCCTGCCAAAACATTTAGTTCCAGTTTTTGATATCAATGCATCAGAAATGACAGAACAGCTTAACTCGCCGGGTGTCTTCTCGTACAGGGTTTCCCAACCTCGGTCCTGGGGCCCACCCTAATTCAAGTAAGCTTTGATTATTTGAATCAGCTGTGTACTTAGGGGGGGCCCCAGGACCGAGTCTGGGAAAACCTGCTCTAGTAGTTGACTGTACGCCAACAACAGGCGTGTTGTTCAGACTATCGTTTGCAGACGATGCAACGTTGACGTGACATGAGGGCATATCAAGCCGATCCGATGTCTCGATAAGGGGTTGAAGTTCAATCAAGGTCGGAAACAGTTGTTGCTGATTACAGCTGACATCTTCTTTATACCACACACTTACTGTGATTGACTTATCGGAGCATACAAGAGCCAATTAATCCACACCAAGTCAGTATATTTCTTGCTTATGGTGTGGCCATTGACACCTCGGTTTTTCTGGACACCACACTGCTAAATTCCCAACCACCATTTGGGCATTCTTTTCCACTATTTGCATAAGGACAATCGCCATCAAATTGTTCAGTTCTGTGTGATCCCGGCCAAGTTCACACCGGCTGACGCTCCCAATCTGGCCCAGTAAAGATATCCTCCTGTGATTGGCTGGCCTCCACTGTCGGATGGTCCAGTGTTGTGGAGTGGAGTGGCTGCCAGGTGGGCGCCACAAGATGGCTGAGAGATTGGACAACCCTATCTCTGTGAACCCGCCAACAAAACTATACAACAGGCTGCTAATGCATTCACACCATCCTCTCTCACTACACTATCATTATGGTTGAATTGGGCTATTATAGCGATCAGCCTGTTGCTGGTTGTCAGTCTTTGGAGATAGTTTATGACTTTAAGATGGATGAGCCTTCTCTGTTCCCCTGGGCTCTGCTAGCAGACCACACCAGGCATCTCAGTGCTTGTTGTGTGTGGCCATTGGGTTACTACTCTGTTATTGGCTCTGCCTCTCCTCTCCAACCCCCACCTGCTGAGACCTCCAGGAGTGGATCATTGCCTCTGCCTGTCTCCCGTGTGCTCTCTGCGGGGCGCTAATGGACCAGATGGGGTGATTAGCACTGAGGACATGGCTGTTTAGACTGGGTGCCTGGCAGATGCTGCAAGCCCTAGAGACCGAGGGATGTAGAGAGAGAGAACGTGTGTGTGTGTGTTTGCATCTACAAGGGAAGAGTGGCCTCGAAGACCCTCAGCAAAAAAAATATATGTATATATTGGCGTAGGCAAGTGCCATGGAGAGCATTTCAAGGACTTTATATCAAAAGCAATGGGCACAACACTCTTTAGTTCTAAAAAGAGTGAAAATAATCTCTGTGGGCTCAGCCTCTGAGTTACTGAGGAAGTAAATGTCAAATAGCCTCAAAAAACGGCATTATTATCTGTGTGTTTTTATTATGAGTGGTGGCGCCTCCTGGCTAAAAAAAGAGATGGAAGGGGAGATGGGTCTGATTTGTGTGTGTGTGTGTGTGTGTGGGGGGGGGAGAGAGCGAGAGGTTTATGTTCCTCACTAGCTGCAGACCATGGACCCCGTAGCACCTCTCTTCACTAGCCGATGAATAGGGACTCTTTGTTTGCTAATGACATGAAGTGGATTTATTCAGGGCGCTCTTTACACATCTCAGCGTTCAAGATGGTCATATTGAAATTGCCTCATATTCAGAATCCATTCTTCGCCCTTTGAAATAGAATATTTTATGTCATAATGGAAGAAAAGGTAAAAAAGCATCAAAGGTAAAAGTACTTGTTCTCCTCACACTTAAGACTGACCATTAGAGCTGTATTGTGTGTTCAGCAGGCTCTGAATCATACGCTGCAACAGCTTTTCAGTTTTTATGTGATGCTTTTGAATGTCAGGGAACTTTCAAAAGGTTTACACGTCGTTTATTGGATTTACTTCACAAACTACGTGTGTGCGTGCGTGTGCGCATTGTGCACGTGTACCGTACCCAGTTCTATTGTTGACATGAGTTAGTGTTGACCGCTACTTCCGGCGCCGACAGATGGCCGCCTCGCTTCGCGTTCCTAGGAAACTATGCAGTTTTTTGTTTTTTTACGTGTTATTTCTTACACTAGTACCCCAGGTCATCTTAGGTTTCATTACATACAGCCGAGAAGAACTACTGAATATAAGATCAGCGTCAACTCACCATCAGTATGACCAAGAATATGTTTTTCGCGATGCGGATCCTGTGTTCTGCCTTACAACCAGTGCAACGGAGTGGATTACATGCAGCGACCCAAAAAAACGACTCAGAAAAAGAGGGAAACGAAGCGGCCTTCTGGTCAGACTCCAGAGATGGGCACATCGTGCACCACTCCCTAGCATTCTTCTCGCCAATGTCCAGTCTCTTGACAACAAGGTTGATGAAATCCGAGCAAGGGTAGCATTCCAGAGGGACATCAGAGACTGTAACGTTCTCTGCTTCACGGAAACATGGCTAACTGGAGAGACGCTATCCGAAGCGGTGCAGCCAGCGGGTTTCTCCACGCATCGCGCCGACAGAAACAAACATCTTTCTGGTAAGAAGAGGGGCGGGGGCGTATGCCTTATGACTAACATGACATGGTGTGATGAAAGAAACATACAGGAACTCAAATCCTTCTGTTCACCTGATTTAGAATTCCTCACAATCAAATGTAGACCGCATTATCTACCAAGAGAATTCTCTTCGATTATAATCACAGCCGTATATATCCCCCCCCAAGCAGACACATCGATGGCTCTGAACGAACTTTATTTAACTCTCTGCAAACTGGAAAGGATTTATCTGGAGGCTGCATTCATTGTAGCTGGGGATTTTAACAAGGCTAATCTGAAAACAAGACTCCCTAAATTTTATCAGCATATCGATTGCGCAACCAGGGGTGGAAAGACCCTGGATCTTTGTTACTCTAACTTCCGCGACGCATATAAGGCCCTGCCCCGCCCCCCTTTCGGAAAAGCTGACCACGACTACATTTTGTTGATCCCTGCCTACAGACAGAAACTAAAACAAGAGGCTCCCACGCTGAGGTCTGTCCAACGCTGGTCCGACCAAGCTGACTCCACACTCCAAGACTGCTTCCATCACGTGGACTGGGAGATGTTTCGTATTGCGTCAGACAACAACATTGACGAATACGCTGATTCGGTGTGCGAGTTCATTAGAATGT
The DNA here is from genome assembly GCF_018296145.1 of Oncorhynchus tshawytscha. Classification (NCBI taxonomy): domain Eukaryota; kingdom Metazoa; phylum Chordata; class Actinopteri; order Salmoniformes; family Salmonidae; genus Oncorhynchus; species Oncorhynchus tshawytscha. The sequence continues at coordinate 5,004,164 of NC_056443.1, read as the reverse complement.
GCTTTGAAGATGTCGTTCCCATAGCAACGATTAAAACATTCCCTAACCAGAAACCGTGGATTGATGGCAGCATTCGTGTGAAACTGAAGGCGCGAACCACTGCTTTTAATCAGGGCAAGGTGTCTGGTAACATGACTGAATACAAACAGTGCAGCTATTCCCTCCGCAAGGCTATCAAACAAGCTAAGCGCCAGTACAGAGACAAAGTAGAATCTCAATTCAACGGCTCAGACACGAGGCATGTGGCAGGGTCTACAGTCAATCACGGACTACAGGAAGAAACCCAGCCCAGTCACGGACCAGGATGTCTTGCTCCCAGGCAGACTAAATAACTTTTTTGCCCGCTTTGAGGACAATACAGTGCCACTGACACGGCCTGCAACGAAAACATGCGGTCTCTCCTTCACTGCAGCCGAAGTGAGTAAGACATTTAAACGTGTTAACCCTCGCAAGGCTGCAGGCCCAGACGGCATCCCCAGCCGCGCCCTCAGAGCATGCGCAGACCAGCTGGCCGGTGTGTTTACGGACATATTCAATCAATCCCTATACCAGTCTGCTGTTCCCACATGCTTCAAGAGGGCCACCATTGTTCCTGTTCCCAAGAAAGCTAAGGTAACTGAGCTAAACGACTACCGCCCCGTAGCACTCACATCCGTCATCATGAAGTGCTTTGAGAGACTAGTCAAGGACCATATCACCTCCACCCTACCTGACACCCTAGACCCACTCCAATTTGCTTACCGCCCAAATAGGTCCACAGACGATGCAATCTCAACCACACTGCACACTGCGCTAACCCATCTGGACAAGAGGAATACCTATGTGAGAATGCTGTTCATCGACTACAGCTCGGCATTCAACACCATAGTACCCTCCAAGCTCGTCATCAAGCTCGAGACCCTGGGTCTCGACCCCGCCCTGTGCAACTGGGTACTGGACTTCCTGACGGGCCGCCCCCAGGTGGTGAGGGTAGGCAACAACATCTCCTCCCCGCTGATCCTCAACACTGGGGCCCCACAAGGGTGCATTCTGAGCCCTCTCCTGTACTCCCTGTTCACCCACGACTGCGTGGCCACGCACGCCTCCAACTCAATCATCAAGTTTGCGGACGACACAACAGTGGTAGGCTTGATTACCAACAACGATGAGACGGCCTACAGGGAGGAGGTGAGGGCCCTCGGAGTGTGGTGTCAGGAAAATAACCTCACACTCAACGTCAACAAAACTAAGGAGATGATTGTGGACTTCAGGAAACAGCAGAGGGAACACCCCCCCATCCACATCGATGGAACAGTAGTGGAGAGGGTAGCAAGTTTTAAGTTCCTCGGCATACACATCACAGACAAACTGAATTGGTCCACTCACACAGACAGCATCGTGAGGAAGGCGCAGCAGCGCCTCTTCAACCTCAGGAGGCTGAAGAAATTTGGCTTGTCACCAAAAGCACTCACAAACTTCTACAGATGCACAATCGAGAGCATCCTGGCGGGCTGTATCACCGCCTGGTATGGCAACTGCACCGCCCTCAACCGTAAGACTCTCCAGAGGGTAGTGAGGTCTGCACAACGCATCACCGGGGGCAAACTACCTGCCCTCCAGGACACCTACACCACCCGATGCTACAGGAAGGCCATAAAGATCATCAAGGACATCAACCACCCGAGCCACTGCCTGTTCACCCCGCTGTCATCCAGAAGGCGAGGTCAGTACAGGTGCATCAAAGCTGGGACAGAGAGACTGAAAAACAGCTTCTATCTCAAGGCCATCAGACTGTTAAACAGCCACCACTAACATTGAGTGGCTACTGCCAACACACTGTCAATGACACGGACTCTACTCCAGCCACTTTAATAATGGGAATTGATGGGAAATGATGTAAATATATCACTATCCACTTTAAACAATGCTACCTCTTATAATGTTACTTACCCTACATTATTCATCTCATATGCATACGTAGATACTGTACTCTATATCATCGACTGCATCCTTATGTAATACATGTATCACTAGCCACTTTAACTATGCCACTTGGTTTACATACTCATCTCATATGTATATACTGTACTCGATATCATCTACTGTATCTTGCCTATGCTGCTCTGTACCATCACTCATTCATATATCCTTATGTACATATTCTTTATCCCCTTACACTGTGTATAAGACAGTAGTTTTTTGGAATTGTTAGTTAGATTACTTGTTCGTTATTACTGCATTGTCGGAACTAGAAGCACAAGCATTTCGCTACACTCGCATTAACATCTGCTAACCATGTGTATGTGACATAAAATTTGATTTGATTTTTGATTTGAAAGCATGGACATTGGTGTTGGTCAGAAGTATTGATGTGTGTGTTGTGGCAGCAGCAGCTCTGGAGGTCCTGGTTCTGAGGAGGCGACGGGGGGGAACAGTCGACACCGCCACGGCAACCGCCACGGCAACGCCGCCGCACCCGGAGGACTGGAGAGGAGGATGGAGGAACTGGAAAAGGTATTCAAAATTAGGCTTGCTCTACCATTCCCCCAGAAGTGTGCACTCGGTCACACCCCCTCATGCATTGAACACATTGGATTAGTGGGATCTGCATTAGGCCTATCGTTCACTAGTTGACAACTGAATTTCAACACAGGTCTATCCAGCATCACTATCCAATGTTTTTATTTTATTTAATCTTTATTTAACCAGGTATAGTTGAGAACAAGTTCTCATTTACAACTGCGACCTGGCTAAGAATAAAAGCAAAGCAGTTCGACACATACAACAACAGAGTTACACTAGTGAAATACAGTGGGGCAAAAAAGTGTTTAGTCAGCCACCAATTGTGCAAGTTCTCCCACTTAAAAAGATGAGGCCTGTAATTTTCATCGGCGTGGCTCTGTGTCGACAATAAAGGGTCCAGGCCAATTGGCAAAGGATGTAATTGTAGAACCATAAACCAAATAATTCTAGGGCTAACTCGAGGCTAGCTCGTGCTTGCTTCGGGACAGAGGCGTTAGCTAACAGTAGCCACTCGTTTGCAACTAGCTAGCAGCTAGCTAGGAGTAATGATCCAGTGTAATGATCCAGAGCGGCAGGAATCCGGTGATATGGTAGAGAGAAGCAGTCCGATATGCTCTGGGATTGATATCGCGCTGTGCAAGACTGGCAGGTGTTGTCCGAGCTAGGGCTGGCTGATGCCGGGGGCCGGGGGGGAAGTTGAAAACCGCTAGCCATAGCTAACAGACTACTAGCTAGTTAGCTGGCTAGCTCCTGATGGAAGTTCCAGTTATAAGGAATAGAAATAGCAGATCCGTACCACATTGGGTGAGGCAGGTTGCAGGAAAGTATTTTTAGTTCATAGATAGAAGTGAGATTAATATATATACAGTGGGGCAAAAAAGTATTTAGTCAGCCACCAATTGTGCAAGTTCTCCCACTTAAAAAGATGAGAGAGGCCTGTAATTTTCATCATAGGTACACTTCAACTATGACAGACAAAATGAAGAAAAAAAAATCCAGAAAATCACATTGTAGGATTTTTAATGAATTTATTTGCAAATGATGGTGGAAAATAAGTATTTGGTCAATAACAAAAGTTTATCTCAATACTTTGTTATACAGTGCCTTGCGAAAGTATTCGGCCCCCTTGAACTTTGCGACCTTTTGCCACATTTCAGGCTTCAAACATAAAGATATAAAACTGTATTTTTTTGTGAAGAATCAACAAGTGGGACACAATCATGAAGTGGAACGACATTTATTGGATATTTCAAACTTTTTTTAACAAATCAAAAACTGAAAAATTGGGCGTGCAAAATTATTCAACCACCTTAAGTTAATACTTTGTAGCGCCACCTTTTGCTGCGATTACAGCTGTAAGTCGCTTGGGGTATGTATATCAGTTTTGCACATCGAGAGACTGAATTTTTTTCCCATTCCTCCTTGCAAAACAGCTTGAGCTCAGTGAGGTTGGATGGAGAGCATTTGTGAACAGCAGTTTTCAGTTCTTTCCACAGATTCTCCTTTGGATTCAGGTCTGGACTTTGACTTGGCCATTCTAACACCTGGATATGTTTATTTTTGAACCATTCCATTGTAGATTTTGCTTTATGTTTTGGATCATTGTCTTGTTGGAAGACAAATCTCCGTCCCAGTCTCAGGTCTTTTGCAGACTCCATCAGGTTTTCTTCCAGAATGGTCCTGTATTTGGCTCCATCCATCTTCCCATCAATTTTAACCATCTTCCCTGTCCCTGCTGAAGAAAAGCAGGCCCAAACCATGATGCTGCCACCACCACGTTTGACAGTGGGGATGGTGTGTTCAGGGTGATGAGCTGTGTTGCTTTTACGCCAAACAATGTTTTGCATTGTTGCCAAAAAGTTCAATTTTGGTTTCATCTGACCAGAGCACCTTCTTCCACATGTTTGGTGTGTCTCCCAGGTGGCTTGTGGCAAACTTTAAACAACACTTTTTATGGATATCTTTAAGAAATGGCTTTCTTCTTGCCACTCTTCCATAAAGGCCAGATTTGTGCAATATACGACTGATTGTTGTCCTATGGACAGAGTCTCCCACCTCAGCTGTATATCTCTGCAGTTCATCCAGAGTGTTCATGGGCCTCTTGGCTGCATCTCTGATCAGTCTTCTCCTTGTATGAGCTGAAAGTTTAGAGGGACGGCCAGGTCTTGGTAGATTTGCAGTGGTCTGATACTCCTTCCATTTCAATATTATCGCTTGCACAGTGCTCCTTGGGATGTTTAAAGCTTGGGAAATCTTTTTGTATCCAAATCCGGCTTTAAACTTCTTCACAACAGTATCTCGGACCTGCCTGGTGTGTTCCTTGTTCTTCATGATGCTCTCTGCGCTTTTAACGGACCTCTGAGACTATCACAGTGCAGGTGCATTTATACGGAGACTTGATTACACACAGGTGGATTGTATTTATCATCATTAGTCATTTAGGTCAACATTGGATCATTCAGAGATCCTCACTGAACTTCTGGAGAGAGTTTGCTGCACTGAAAGTAAAGGGGCTGAATAATTTTGCACGCCCAATTTTTCAGTTTTTGATTTGTTTGTTAAAAAAGTTTGAAATATCCAATAAATGTCGTTCCACTTCATGATTGTGTCCCACTTGTTGTTGATTCTTCACAAAAAATACAGTTTTATATCTTTATGTTTGAAGCCTGAAATGTGGCAAAAGGTCGCAAAGTTCAAGGGGGCCGAATACTTTCGCAAGGCACTGTATACCCTTTGTTGGCAATGACAGAGGTCAAACGTTTTCTGTAAGTCTTCACAAGGTTTTTACACACTGTTGCTGGTATTTTGGCCCATTCCTCCATGCAGATCTCCTCTAGAGCAGTGAAATTTTGTCTGTCATAGTTATAGGTAAGGCGGGGCTTCACCTAGCAGAGACTTGTAGATGACCTGGAGCCAGTGGGTTTGGCGACGAGTATGAAGTGATGGCCAACCAACGAGAGCGTACAGGTCGCAATGGTGGGCAGTATATGGGGCTTTGGTGACAAAACGGATGGCACTGTGATAGACAGCGTCCCAATTTGCTGAGTAGAGTGTTGGAGGCTATTTTGTAAATGACATCGCCCGAAGTCAAGGATCGGTAGGATAGTCAGTTTTACGAGGGCAGCATGAGGGACGGATGCTTTGTTGCGAAATAGAATGCTGATTCTAGATTTAATTTGGGATTGTAGATGCTTAATGTTTATAATGTGACTGTGATGTTTGAAATATTAAAATACGACATGTCTTTGTTGATTATTTCAGAATGACTGTTACGCTTCTTGGCACATTTGACATTTTATTGTTGGTGTTTGATATCCTTTCTGTCTACTGCTATTTCTATTTCTATATCCATCTCACATTTCCTGAAAGCCCTGTGTTGTCTGTCTGTGTGTGTCTCTGTCACAGGGGCAGAGATACTTTGATAGCAGCAGGGCCTGGGGAGAGGTGACCTATAATTGTTTTTAAAGCATCTATCAGCATCCTGATAAATCTTGAGGATTTATTTTTAAAAGATGAATTCCTCTCGGGATCGTTTGAGCGGCTGCCCAGTCTGGCCTCACTGTTCGTCTTCAGTCAGATGTCGCCCTTCCTATAATCCTGGCGGCAATAACTCCTCTGCGTTCAGTCAGAGAATGTATTTTACTGGAGTTAGGAAGCGGTGGAGTTCTCTCTTCCCCAACACTCTGTACTCCCTCTCAATCACTTTTTAGATTCTCAAATATCACCCCGGTCCAGTCCATTTCTAAAAGAAAAACTACTGCTTTCACTTGCCACGATGCCTGTAAATGAAGAGTTTGCACATCACTGGTGAGTTCGAGAGAGCAGTCGGTGCACTTTAGTTTTGTATTGATTTCAGCAAGTTCTGTCGCTGGTCTCAGGCTTGTTGTTTAAATGCAGCAGATTTCATAGCTTTATACAACATTGACAAATGTGCAGTGTCCTTGATTGCTTTGAGTATCGCATTGTAGTGTCATTCATCAGGATAACGAAAGTATTACTTTCAACCTTCAGTTACCCATGTAACTCGGGTAACCCTCCATAAAATAACATTTATCTTCCGCGTCCTGAAGATTTATGGCTGTCACGGTATGGACATCGTGCTACATTCATTATGTTTGTTTTCTCATTGCTCTATGGGTTTCCATGGAAACCAGTTCACGCTTAACTTTGTTTTCTACTACAGATAAGTTGGAGAGGCAGATTCCTGGCGAGCCTTCATTTAGCAGCGTAAAGATCAACGTCAAGCGTGACCACATGTCCACACGGCTATGGCTTCTATATTTGTTCTGTCTCTCTGACTCCGTCTCTCTCTGTCTCTGTGTGTGTGTGGACCGTACCAAAGTGCTGCAGTATGTGTTCTAACGTTAAAGAGCTCTTTGTCCCTTCTTCCTCAGGAGCTGGCCAGACAGAGGCAGGAGAACGGGCAGCTGCTGAAAGCCCATCAGGATAAAGACGACCTAATTGGAAAGCTGAAGGAGGAGATTGACTTGCTTAATAGAGTGAGTGTTGGAGAGGGTTCTCCCAGGGTTGAGAAGGTAGAGTTGGGCAAGGCTGGGGGGTGTTGGAGACAGTCATTCGGGGTTGAGAGGGTAGAGGTGGGCTAGGGTGGGCAGCCAATAAAGCACCGAGAGTTAAGTCATTTCCAGGTATTTTGAAGAGGTTACTATACAGATGTTAGTGCCACAAGGCTAGATCTACTTTCACAATTATTAGTAATTAATAGTATGCTCCTTAAATTATAACGTGTGATATGTATGGTTCCCTTCTAGTCTCGAACACAGGTATAGTAATGTATATCTGTGTGTTGTTTTCTTTACCAGGAATCCTTTGATGGACAACTCTGTCTTGCCACGTCTAACTATGCACTATGCAGAAATTCTAATCGTTTTCTTAATTTCAGTTTGTGACAACTGGCAAGTATAGTGTAGAGAATCATTGTACCATTTAAGCTGTTGGGAAATATATTTTCCATAACCCAAAATATTGTATTTTCATTTGCTTAAAGCTGGTGTACAAAACTAAAAGTAAAAAATGTAACGTAAGGGAAGCATATAAATGGCACACATTGAACAGAACTACCACTTCTTAGACTTGCTTTCAATGAGTGACTGATCTATAACACCCATTTCCATGTGAATCTTATTATAGTTTCTCTTATTTGTCAGTTGAAAGCTTGTCATTTTTAGTAACTGTGCACTGCAGAGGAAACTTGGAGATATTCAGTCTCACACAGCTGTGTTGAGTGAAGCTGAGGACTAAATAGAACCGATTGCCAAATTACCACGTCACTATCTGCAGGCAATCAGCTTGATATTGTAAAGCTGCTTCTCGGATAAGCAGAAGATTACAATTATCCAGCGCTTGCAAGGATTAACACTCGCACAGGCACCCCCCCAAAAGTGATTTTCTCATGTTCTCTCTCGCTCTATTTATCTCCCGTACCCCAACCTCTGAACTGGATCTGATTTTGGTATTTTATCAACATTTTAAACTCATTGTCAACCGCACGGGTCGTAACCCCATCCGGTTTTGGTCTACAGAGCCTGAAGTAAACGATATGCAGACCCGTTCAAGGTGCAGAGCTCTTCAGTTCCACTCCCCTGCACCCCTTGGCAGTTTGGAGAAACAACTTTTGAGTTTCGCTGAGTGCCTCCTAACTTAAAACAGCTGCTCTTTTCAAAACAGGACATTTTCCCTTCCCTGACAGTCTATTTGATCTAGTCTTAAGAAAACACTAGGCCCCTGCTATAAGTCAGAGTCCTTATGCCAATCAACATCCTACACACTGTGGTCAAGAGACACCCTTCTAGTGTGGAGTACAACTCTGATTTCAATCATCCCCTGAGATGTACCGTGACTTATAACCACTAGGGTTATCAGCCTGTAAATAGTTTGTCATTAGTCAAGAGTTACTATATCTCCACTCCGATCTGCTCCTGAATGTTATGTAACCATTTAGTAGTCCACGCATTAGGCTAAATCCACAGACTCTGAATTTAAAGAGACAGCTGTGTCGCATGTGCCTCTTTCTCTAGAGACCAATTATATTACTTCTCCTTGGCACCAGGAGTCAGATCTGTGACAGCCTACAGGCAAATACCCCACACCCTGTCTCCATACCTACTATAGACCCACACTGTATACAGAGAGGCAAAAACCCCACCCCTGTCTCCATACCTACTATAGACCCACACTGTATACAGAGAGGCAAAAACCCCACCCCTGTCTCCATACCAACTATAGACCCACACTGTATACAGAGAGGCAAAACCCCCACCCCCTGTCTCCATACCTACTATAGACCCACACTATGCAGAGAGGCAAATACTAGGGTCCTCAGAAACACAAATTCCTCAGCATTTCTCCCGATGTTGTTATTTTGTATTTTTCTAAAGTAGATGGCATTCACTCACTTTGAATGTTTCATAGATCATTGTCTAGCTTCTGGCATTGAATATTGAGAACAGCGGGTCTCTTTGCTGTTGGTTTCATAAGAGGTCAGAGTTTCTGTTTCCTGAGTCTACAGTCTTGGGCCAGTATTCCAGTGTTCCCAGCGCTCTGAGACCATCAACAAATTCTCCCCATCGCATGACCCCTGCTCCCGTTATCTGGGTCACAGGTTTAGGCAATGTTTTTGGCATTGGGAAACCCAGCAGGAGGGCTCCCAAAAGCCTTTCATCTCTGAAATATTCCAAAAGAGAGTTTGCAGCCCTCCTCGATGAGGCATTCCAATGCAAACAAGCCCTGAGTCTTCCCTGCCAACAAATACAGTTGCTGGTCAGTGTTGATTTTGCACATTTCAGGAACTTGCAAGGGTCCTCTATGCCTGGCTGTCTTTATTATCGTCACATGTGTTCGATAAGATAGGCTGTGGAGACTGCAGTGGCTATGAGCCATCTGGCCATGTGGAGGAGGCCATATAACTGTTGGATCAGAGAGCCCTGATAGCATCACATGAACAGGACCTCATAAGAGGAAATCTCCCTGTGGGAACTCTCGCCGGTGCGATAGTGATCAGAAATGTCCCTCTGAGAGGTTACTGCAAGGCCTGATGGGAAGGCAGGAGATAAGGAACAGATCCAGTGTGGCGTCTCTTTCTCGCAGCGCTTGAAGATTGAACTGTGACTCACTAGCAGAGTTTGTAGCGAAGGCTTGGATAAGGCTGAGGTGCTGGCAGACAATATGACCCCGGAGAACATCTGACTCTGGGTATTGGCTACATAGAATACAGGCTCAAGCAGGTTGCATGCAAGTTGAAGTACATGTAGATATAATCTATGTTGGGAGATTAAATGAAATATGAATAAAGTTATTAGTCGGTTGTAACTTAAAAAGGTTAAAGTGGTATGCCGGAGGCCAGAAAAACAATGTCATGGCTATCGAGTGAATCTAGCAGCCGTCTGATGCGAAATGAGACGGCTTTTCTCCCCTTGTGTCAGAGCTCAGACAGTGAGCTGTTCTGTAGCCACACTATGTATGTGGCTTTGTGACCTCCAGTGTTTGACTTGCAGACTACCTCGCTTTTTAAGTTTCCGACAAGTGCGGCTTAGCTAATCCTGACGGTCACCTGTCGCTTCCGCCAGTGATGGAGGAAGCCGAAAATGAGAAGTGTCACTTTTAGATCAGCGCTTTGATGAGAGGGCGTCGTGGCAACAGGGCTCCTCATTTGTGCCTAATTGGAGCTGTTCAAGTTTAATTCGTTATTATCAAGGCAATTCTGCTGAAGGGAGACCCGTGAGGTGAAACTCTTCGTTCCACCTCTCACTCTCTCATCTTTCTCTAAACTGACAAGCTAACTCCTCTGAGGTAAAAATAAGGCAGATCTTGCATAATGATGGTATATGACTTTCTTTAGATCAAGCTGAAGTGGAGCTGTATCCTTTGTTTTTGTTTTGCAGGACCTCGATGACATTGAGGATGAGAACGAGCAGCTGAAGCAGGAGAACAAAACTCTCCTGAAGGTGGTGGGCCAGCTGACTAGGTAGAACCCAACGAGCCACGGATCTTCACTTCCAAAAAGAAAACAAACCACCCCCCACCCCTCCAACGGAGTGCCCCTCAAGGCCTTACACCCCCTGCTCTCACCCACCCCCTTCCCTTTCCACCCTCGTTCCAAGTCCAGCAGCAGCATCTCCTTTCTCTGTGTCGGTGGTGTCTCTGTTGTCGATGGGTGGAAGAGGACATTTTAAAAGTAGCTTCTAGATCCTTTGTGTCTTAAATGCACCTTGAGCGTCCTCCCTAAGGATGCTTTTATTCAGTTCTGAGGGGAAACTGAAGCCACCGAAAGCTCTAGTCCTATTTAAATCCCATTGGATGTCTACATGAGGTTCTATGATGGTATATTTAATGTAAATCTCTTGTACATAGGCCATTTAGATTTGTTGTTCTTTTTGATGAATCTTAAAAAGGAAATTGAATGTACGTGGTGCATCACCGAGCACATGAGGGATGCTAGGTAGGTTTTAGGAACTAAAAGAGTTCTTGGACATTTTGACTCTGATCTGTTGACCAAGGTATACAGTACTTGCATAGATTATGTGCAACCGGCTCTGTGCTTCTGTTTATCTGCATCATTACAGTGTAAATGCATTGTCAGCTCAGAGGCCGTATTGTCCTTCAAAGCGCTAAAACCTGGTCTCCATCTGCACGTGAAAGAACCGGCTCTGTGATGGAGTCTGTGTCATTTAGACCAAATTCAAAACAAAATCCCTGCTACCATCAGCCAAAGTGGGCATAATGCCTTGCATGTTACGGACGTCTTTTTTGAAAATCCATTAGTTCCATTTCCCCAAGGGGATAAAAAAAAAGCCTGGTGCTTTTTCTATTCATGTCGATGCCGCTTTTACTCTCTTGTTCCGATTTATACTTGGTACATTTTAATCAGTGGGGTTGTTTCAGCTAAAACTAGGGTATGCCAGTGACATGGGTGGGGGGATAAAGTTGACGCTTTATTTACTGCGTTTCTACGCAATTTATAACTCTAAAATGCTATTTAGAGAACAGCAAAAACCAGCTAAATTTACTCTTCTCTAAAATGCTATTCAGAGAACAGCAAAAACCAGCAAAATTTACTCCAGTCATAATACACTAAACTGCTATTACCTTTTAATGGTGATTGGAATGATTTTAGTAGCCTATTTTATATTGTTGGTGTTGCGCTAGGATATGATGACTGCCATACTCAATTGACGCCCTGATTTCAATCCAGGCGGTATATTTTAAACCTGAAGTCATTCAAATATATATATCCCCATTTATAAATCATAAAAAGCTAGCAATTTGTTTTAATTTCATTCTATGCTTTATAGCCATGTCAATGTTGAAAATGAAATATTATAGTATTGTTGATGGGGAGAGGTCTTGAGGTTACACCCCGGTAGAAATACATATGGAATCTTTTGAAATGTGTTTTGCATCTGTAACTCAAGCATTTACAACTCGTTTTGTTTGCAATATTGATCGGTGTAGCTGCTCTTGGTATATAGTGAGCAAGAGTTATAGAGTAAGCTACTGCAGTGCATTTTGTTGTAACCAAATCAACTGAAGGAACATACTTTTTTGAAATGCATCTCTCTTTTTGATTTCTCAAGACTGTGATCTTGGCTGTGAGAAGTTCTATTACTTTACCCTGACCGTATTTAGATCATTGCATTACATACAGGGGCCCATTTTTGTGCTGAAACAAACACATGTGGCTGTTGCATCATGTGTTGTATAAAGCCCACTGAGTGGTAAATATTTTAGGTTTTTAGACTTTACTGGGGGTACATCTTGATATAGAAACCCTGCTTACTTGTAGAGACACACACACACACACACACACACACAGCCCTTACAGGAACAAAAACTTGTGAAACAATGTGTTTTTGGAACACTTCACGTGATGATGTTTCACATAACCTTTCACATTTTCATTCAAATGTGAATCTTTTGGGGGATATTTTTCACTTTAGATTTCACAGGTGATGCAAATAAAACAAGAGTTGTTAGAACACACAAACAGGGCTTATAACATCATGTTTTCAACTTACATATTTGGCACACTTTGACATACATGATTACATTGTGTATGTTTGTTGAGACAGTAATTATTATTCCACATGTCCTCACCTAGGATTTCAACTCACAACCTCTTTGTTCATGGCATTCTGACATATTCCTACACTTTGGACTTCAAAGTAAATCTCAGCTTTGTTAAAAGTACATATTTATCAGAGTGATTCAGGAGTAACGTTAAAACAGAATATGCCCCACAAACATTAGGCAACTATACAGAAAATCCTCAAATTGCTGAAATAAGTTTAATTAAATGATGAGAGAATAGTCACTGCTAACTAAAATAGCAGTGTAGACTGCACTATTTTGGTAAGTGTAGAGGTGTAGGGGAATGCTACAGAGTTTGTGGCGCAGCAGAAAGATCAGTTTACCCCAAATCCAGAGGTTGTTAGTTCAAATCCCAGGTGGGGTCATATTGAAAAGTCAGTACTTAACTACCAAGTGATCATGTCTAATGTAATCATATTGACATTGATTAAATGTTTTAACTATTTTAGCTGAACATCTTATCACTTATTTTAAAACTCCCATACCATGTAATTACTTGACTTATCGTCATGTTACGTCCTGATGAATGGTAACGCAAAGGTCTTGAGAACATCTTACAAACACCCTAACATGTTCCTCAATGACTAGTTCCAGTTTTGTTCCAGGGATTTTCCCCAAGGATGTTTTTAGGACATTCTTGGAATGTTGTGTCATGGTCCCCTGGAGGTTTTATCTAGTTCCCGGTTTGTTTCAAGGATTTTCCCCATGACGTTTTTAGGATATTCTTGGTATGTTGTGTCATGGTCCCCTGGAGGTTTTTGTCTAGCTCAAATGTTGTCACATGTTAGTTTTTCATCCCCATCCCCACATTTACTCAAATGGTGTCAAGTGTAGTTTAATGGTGTCATGTTGACATTTTGCTTCCCATGTTGTCACATTTTATTTCACACAATATCATGTTCTCACATGTTGTTTTACATGTTGTCACATGGTGTCACATGAACTTCACGTGATCATGTGACATGTGTTTTTCTGTAAGGGACACCTCTTTCTCTCTCTACATTATGCATGTACAAAAGATGAAGTCATTTAATAAAAGTTTGATTATCTCTCTGTCGACTCGTTAGTGTTTCATTAAGGCTAATTTGATGTGATGATACGATGCCACTGAGCCGGTAATGTAATGTGACAGCGGTGGTTCAGTTGTCACAATAGACACACTGTGTGCTCCCCGACCATGGTTATTCATCATCGCCAATCACCTCGCAGTCTGACTGGAGAGGGACCACCCATCCCTGGCAAGCTGCGCCTCCAACACACTGACGCTGCACTAATACAGCAATGCCATCCAAGTCATTAGTCTCCCTCACCTTGAGAGAAGAGGGCTTCCTATCAGGACTAATGTAAAGGTAATTGTCTCATCTTTCTAGAACTGCCCCAGGGTGGTCCAGCACCATTCCTATTAGCATTTTTATAGGAAGTTGTAAGGTGCATGTGATTTAGTAATATATTATAGGAGACCTGAAACTATTCTGTTCATTCCTCATCCTTCCTCTAGTTTGTGAAATAATCTCCTTTTTAAACCCCCTGCTTTGTCTTTTTTCCCGTCTTGTTATTCACAAACTTGACAGTCTTTGCTGCTTCTCCTTTCTGCTTAGTAAAACTATCATTAACTGAGTTTCAACTTCAGCTTCATTTAAAAACCTCTCATCTGTTCCTTAACCAGGCCTCTGAAAGGCCCTCACCACCACCACATAGCCTCACGGGGACATGTTTGGAAAATGGAGGTACGTAGGTTTTGTTCATGCTAAATTAATGTCATTATTATTATTACTGGTACACGACACAGTTGGGCTCTCATCAAAGCTCTAACGGCACTAATGAAATTACAGGACTACAGCGTTATCAGACATCATTTTACCTTATTGCTTAAAAGTACAAACTTTTTTCTTTTTTTTTTGGTAGATCTGAAATGTAATAGAGGTAACATTTTTTTTTCAGTGAAGAGCTTAGATCTTCACTGAGATGAGGCCTGGAGGCTAGTTGATATGGATGGAATGGGCACATCCGTGTCCACCGAAATGCATTTGATCTTTTGGAACTGATAATCATTGGAGAAAAAATAAAACAAACCCTTATCTTGTTTCTTGAAGGAGGCCATATTTCATTATCAGTGATTTCTTGCTCTTGGTCCTCAGAGCCAATCTATTCCATCTCTGGGATCTCTGGTGCAAGGAACCACTCACCCAGCTGAGGATGGCAGGGGTCGGGGAGAGAGGGAGCGGGAGAGAATATATGTGGGTTATTTCGTCTCCCCTGAATTGGCCGGCTGGCTTGGAACCATCCGCTCAGAAAAATACCTCCTAAAAATATTTCCCATATAGAGTTTTGTTTAGAATAAGATAACATTTCCCTAAAACCTTTTGTAACCAGTAGATCATGTTCTACTGATATGGAACCTACGAGATCTCCCACACGTTGCACTCGTATCAAAATTAGGATACATTCTGCAGTGAGTCTTTTGTAACACAGATTATTAGCGTTGGCATTTGTGGAAGCCTGATGGACCTCTGTGGCTTGCTACTGGACTAGTGAGGGATTTTCTTCGACTCGTGCTCTCCCACCAACGCTCTGAAACGCGAACAACACCATGTCCGAGAGAGGGGAGGTGGAACAACACAAGACACATGCATTTCCCTTAACACACCAGGACCACAAGCTGGGCTGCCCTTTCAGAAATGCCCTGTAAACGTCAATAAGGAGGAAAGGCGCTATTTTCACACCAATAAGCAACATAAACCGTTGACAGACCAAAGCCATTTCATTCACCACAGAACTCCTACGACTGTATGATTCATAGTGCGATAGATTATCATGCTTTAATTTTCCCACAACTGTTACCATAGCAATGACTGAGATATGGTTTGGTGTAAATCACACATTCTTGGTGTTTGTGTACTTTGGTTAGGCTTATAGTAAGTTATTGCTGTAGTATTACATTTCTGATACAGTATGTCTTTTATATGATTTGTAAAACTGCAAGCATTTCAATATGATAGAATAAACTGCATATGACTGCCATTTCTCCTATAGGTATAGTGTGATAGTTATACAGTATACCGTCGTGGCCAAAAGTTTTGAGAATGATACAAATATTAATTTAACAAAGTCATTAACAAAGTCTGCTGCCTCAGTTTATATGATGGCAATTTGCATATACTCCAGAATGTTATGAAGAGTGATCAGATGAATTGCAATCAATTGCTAAGTCCCTCTTTGCCATGCAAATGAACTGAATCCCCCCAAAAACATTTCCACTGCATTTCAGCCCTGCCACAAAAGGACCAGCTGACATGTCAGTGATTCTTTCATTAACACAGGTGTGAGTTTTGACGAGGACAAGGCTGGACATCACTCTGTCAGGTCTAATAACAGACTGGAAGATTCAAAAGGAGGGTGGTGCTTGGAATCATTGTTCTTCCTCTGTCAACCATGGTTTCCTGCAAGGAAATCATTGCTTTGCACAAAAAGGGCTTCACCGGCAAGGATATTGCTGCCAGTAAGATTGCACCTAAATCAACCATTTATCGGATCATCAAGAACTTCAAGAAGAGCGGTTCAATTGTTGTGAAGAAGGCTTCAGGGCGCCCAAGAAATTCCAGCAAGCGCCAGGACCATCTCCTAAAGTTGATTCAGCTGTGGGATCTGGGCATCACCAGTACAGAGCTTGCTTAGGAATGGCAGCAGGCAGGTGTGAGTGCATCTGCACGCACAGTGAGGTGAAGACTTTTGGAGGATGGCCTGGTGTCAAGGGCAGCAAAGAAGCCACTTCCCTCCAGGAAAAACATCAGGGACAGACTGATATTCTGCATAAGGTACAGGGATTAGACTGCTGAGGACTGGGGTAAAGTCAATTTCTCTGATGAATCCACTTTACGATTGTTTGGGGAATCTGGAAAAAAGCCTGTCCGGAGAAGACGAGGTGAGCGCTACCATCAGTCCTGTGTCATGCCAACAGTAAAGCATCCTGAGACCATTCATGGGTGGGGTTGCTTATCAGCCAAGGGAGTGGGCTCACTCACAATTTTGCCTAAGAACACAGCCATGAATAAAGAATGGTACCAACACATCCTCTGAGAGCAACTTCTCCCAACCATCCAGGAACAGTTTGGTGACGAACAATGCCTTTTCCAGCATGATGGAGCACCTTGCCATAAGGCAAAAGTGATAACTAAGTGGCTCGGGGAACAAAACATCGGTATTTTGGGTCCATGGCCAGGAAACTCCCCAGACCTTATTCCCATTGAGAACTTGTGGTCAATCCTCAAGAGGTGGGTGGGACAAACAAAGACACACACTTTCTGACAAACTAAAAGCATTGATTATGCAAGAATGGGCTGCCATCAGTTAGGATGTGGCCCAGAAGTTAATTGACAGCATGCCAGGGCAGATTGCAGAGGTCTTGAAAAAGAAGGGTCAACACTGCAAATCTTGACTCTTTGCATCAATGTCATGTAATTGTCAATAAAAGCCTTTGACACTTATGAAATGCTTGTAAGTATACTTCAGTATTCCATAGTAACATCTGACAAAAATATCTAAAGACACTGAAGTAGCAAACTCTGTAAATTAATATTTGCCATTCTCAAAACCTTTGGCCACGACTGTATACCTCACGTGACCCATGATAAGACTATGCAATTAGCCTATTTATCTGATTCCATAAAGAGACATCAAATATGCAAGAGACTATTGTTGAGTGAGTAATAGGCAATCAAGAAAGGAATGGGAATGAAATTCTAAATACAATTGTATTTCATTAATTTGTAAGATGAATCCTACACTATACAAGGCACAAACTTAAGTTACAAAGCATTAACAAGCATTACAAGGCACTATTCTAAGGATGCTCATGAAGAGTGAGAGAGGTCATAGCCTGAAAGACCATGCACCAAGAGTCCCTGGGGTGAAGGAAGGAAGGAAGAAAGAAAGTGTATCTCACCGGTGCAGGTCTAGAACAAAAGAGAGAAACAATGAATTTTAAGACCCCTTTATAGTATCGGAGTTGTTTCTATTCAAAATCGGAGTTGTTGACCAATATTATTACTGTAAAGTTAACCTCAATCAGACCTATAGGATGTAAAGACAACAGAACCTCTTCTTCCCAGAGGTGTGATGAGGGGTTGGTCAGACAACACAGAGAATGTTGAATTCCTGAGAAGACAATAAAACCCATTTGTTGATAAGAGTCCCTTCAGGGGCTACATAGGTATAATATGGAATAGGTAAGACTTGATGAAGGTTGTTCCTTTTTCTTGACAACTTAAAATGTATATTCTACTTTTTTGTGTGTGTGTGGGGGTGGGGGGTTGCTGACATCTAAGTAAAAACAAAAATGGAAGCACACCATGTCCTCTTGGCTTTGCTGAGTGCCCCACTGCATTCTGAAATTACAATCAGTTTCTCTTCCTCTTAGTTGAGTGCCTCTCCTCAAAGCCACAGACATTGGTCTGTGATGGCCAGTGGGACAAGAGACATTGGTCTGCGATGGCCAGTGGGACAAGAGGCATTGGTCTGTGATGGCCAGTGGGACAAGATACATTGGTCTGTGATGGCCAGTGGGACAAGAGGCATTGGTCTGTGATGGCCAGTGGGACAAGAGACATTGTTGGAACTGAATTTCTATATGTGGTCCTTTTGTCAAACTTGAGGTCAAGTTCACTTTAAGGCAGGACAGTTGAATAGCCAGCCACTGTAGTAATGGTAGTTGTAACATGTCCTTTTATGTTCTTAGTACACTGGTGTCTCATTGTCCTGATCACTGTCACGTTGGAGGCATCAATGTCACCTTGAAGCTGCATCCTCAAAATGAACTACGTCGGCCTCAACATGGATTGTGTAAGTCAGAATGTATTCAATAGTATTTGTGTACAGTTGTCAATACTCTAGTCAAGAAATCCTCATACAACATATGGAATTGTCAAGTCCCGTGATTAGAACCAGAGCACAACAAGCTTCAGTACCTCTTTTCTCAGCTGGGAATAAAGTTGGCTGTTCCAAAAGATCATTTTTGGTCACCATGGCAACGAGCTATGATGCGAATCCCGATCCATCTTTCTAAACTATGGCCTGCGCACACCCATGAAGACACACACAGAACCTGCCTGGCTGCTAATTCCACCAACATATTTTGCATTGTTGGGTGAGAACACTAATGACAGAATACCTCATATGTAGACTGGGAATTTTGATGCCACTTTTCTTTTTTTTTTGCTGGACAAAACTACCTTGAGCGCCACGTATTTTAATTATGTGGAAGAAACGAGTTGAAATAACATACATATCCAATGTCTTCAACTTTCAAAGGAATTTAAATTCAAAGAATGACTTACACAACCTACACTGTGTAGATAGCAATCATGTTCAGTACCAATGTGTTTTTCTACCCTGCTTCAGTTGCTCTGCTCTACCAGTGGATGGCAGTGTTCTCACCACATCCATGCAACCTATTCAATCCACTACACTGGGGTGTCAAACTCATTCCACGGAGGACCGAGTGTCTGGTTTTTCCTTTCAATTAAGACCTAGGCAACCAGATGAGGGGAGTTCCTTACTGATTAGTGACCTTAATTTGTTAATCAAGTGCAAGGGTGGAGCAAAAACCCGTAAGGCACTAGGTCCTCCGTGGAATGAGTTTGACACATGAACGACACTGATTCATATCTCTCTTTGCTACATACACGGTGTCCTGTTAATGCTATACCCTTGTTCTGTTTGGATACAAAAGTCCTGCCTGCCATACCTCAGTTGTATGTTTATGAGAGGAAATGAAAAATAATGACTTCAATAGCTGCAATTTCTTTCTTTTTTCATCTTTTTTTCACCTTTATTTAACCAGGTAGGCTACTTGAGAACAAGTTCTCATTTACAACTGCGACCTGGCCAAGATAAAGCTAAGCAGTGCGACACAAACAACAACACAGAATTACACATGGAATAAACAAACACAGCCAATAACAAAATAGAGAGAAAAAAAAATCTATATACGGTATGTGCAAATGAGGTAAGATAAGGCAATAAATAGGCCATAGTGGTGAAATAATTACACATCAGCAATTAAACACTGGAGTGATAGATGTGCAGAAGATGACTGAGAGATACTGGGGTGCAAGGACCAAATATAAATGAGTAACAGTATGGGGATGAGGTAGTTGGATGGGCTATGTACAGGTGCAGTGATCTGCGAGCTGCTCTGACAGCTGGTGCTTAAAGCTAGTGGGGGAGATATGAGTCTCCAGCTTCAGTGATTTTTGCAATTCGTTCCAACCATTGGCAGCAGAGAACTGGAAGGAATGGCGGCCAAAGGGGGAATTGGCTTTGGGGGTGATCGGTGAAATATACCTACTGGAGCGCGTGCTACGGGTGGGTGCTGCTATGGTGACCAGTGAGCTGAGATAAGGCGGGGCTTTACCTAGCAAAGACTTATAGATGACCTGGAGCCAGTGGGTTTGGCGATGAATATGAAGCGAGGGCCAGCCAATGAGAGCATACAGGTCGCAGTGGTGGGTAGTATATGGGGCTTTGGTGACAAAACGGATGGCACTGTGATAGACGGCATCCAATTTGCTGAGTAGAGTGTTGGAGGCTATTTTGTACATGACATCGCCGAAGTCAAGGATCAGTAGGATAGTCCGTTTTACGAGGGTATATTTGGCAGCATGAGTGAAGGATGCTTTGTTGCGAAATAGGAAGCTGATTCTACATTTAATTTTGGATTGGAGATGCTTAATGTGAGTCTGGAAGGAGAGTTTACAGTCTAACCAGACACCTAGGTATTTGTAGTTGTTCACATATTCTAAGTCAGAACCATCCAGAGTAGTGATGCTGGATGGGTGGGCAGGTGCGGGCAGTGATCGGTTGAAGAGCATGCATTTAAGAGCAGTTGGAGGCCACGGAAGGAGAGTTGTATGGCATTAAAGCTTGTCTGGAGGTTAGTTAACACAGTGTCCAAAGAAAGGCCAGAAGCATACAGAATGGTGTCGTCTGCGTAGAGGTGGATCAGAGAATCACCAGCTGCAAGAGCGACATCATTGATGTATACAGAGAAAAGAGTTAGCCTGAGAATTGAACCCTGTGGCACCCCTATAGAGACTGCCAGAGGTCCGGACAACAGGCCCTCCGATTTGACACACTGAACTCTGTCTGTGAAGTAGTTGGTGAACCAGGCGAGGCAGTCATTTGACCAACCAAGGCTGTTGAGTCTGCCGATAAGAATGTGGTGATTGACAGAGTCGAAAGCCTTGGCCAGGTCGATGAATACAGCTGCACAGTATTGTCTCTTATCGATGGCGGTTATGATATCGTTTAGGACCTTGAGCTTGGCTGAGGTGCACCCATGACCAGCTCAGAAACCAGATTGCATAGTGGAGAAGGTATGGTGGGATTCGAAATGGTCGGTGATCTGTTTGTTAACTTGTCTTTCGAAGACCTTAGAAAGGCAGGGTAGGATAGATATAGGTCTGTAGCAGTTTGGGTCTATACTGTCACCCCCTTTGAAGAGGGGGATGACCGCGGCAGCTTTCCAGTCTTTGGGGATCGCAGACGATACAAAGAGAGGTTGAACAGGCTAGTAATAGGGGTTGCAACAATTTCGGCTGATCATTTTAGAAAGAGCGGGTCCAGATTGTCTAGCCCTGCTGATTTGTAGGTGTCCAGATGTTGCAGCTCTTTCAGAACATCAGCTATCTGGATTTGGAGAAATGGGGAGGCTTGGGCAAGTTGCTGTGGGATGTACAGGGCTTTTCACCATGGTATTGGTGGCCAGGTGGAAAGCATGGCCAGCTGTAGAAAAATGCTTATTGAAATTCTCAAATATTGGGGATTTATCGGTGGTGACAGTGTTTCCTAGCCTCAGTGCAGTGGGCAGCTGGGAGGAGGTGCTCTTAATCTCCATGGACTTTACAGTGTCCCAGAAGTTCTTGGAGTTTGTGCTACAGGATGCAAATTTCTGTTTGAAAAAGCTACCCTTTGCTTTCCTAACTGCCTGTCTATATTGGTACGTAACTTCCCTGATAAGTTGCATATCGCGGGGGCTATTTGATGCTAATGCCATACGCCACGGGATGTTTTTGTGCTGGTCAAATTAAGTCAAATGCTGTTGTTTGTATTACATAAAAATACCCTTTGCACTGCACAGTCACAAATGAGCAGCATGTTCTAAAAGCCGGTGTTGTTATTATGCTAACGTGGCATGCTAGCCTGTGGAAACTCATAAAGCCCCTGTGGGAGTCCTGTGTTATACAATAGCCTCCCTCTCACAGCACCACCACTAGCTATGGACAAAACACAAAGGCAGAAGACTATTACTGTCAATACTATGGAGGCAGAGAAAGAAAGGATCTCTTGAGTCTGCCCATATTCTGGACTGTAAAACCTGATAATATTTGTGACCGTTGGACACTTTAATTTGTTTCATGATAGTGATGCATCCCAATGTAATTCTTGACACAATAACAGTTGTCACGTTATGAATACTAAAAGCCCTCAAATAGGTTTCAAGTTGCTATTTCCAGTGAAAGTGCCAGGATCTCAAGGTTGTGATGGTTACACATAAAGCCACATGACATACTGAATATGAAACATCTCTGGGGAGCATCAATGGTCCCTGAAGGTCACTTTACACTGTTTCCATGACAGCGTGTCTGGCTCCCCTTCTGGGAAAGCTTGTTGCTGTTGTGGTTTTGTTGTTATGTAATATGATTTAAGTATTCACACACATACATACACACACACACACACGCTGCCTCTCTCTCTGTCGGAGAGAGGCACAGTCTCATTCTCAGTACTCCCCGGGGACGCAAACACTCACAACACGACTCATCCGCTGGGCTGGCGCAGAGACAGCAGAACACCTCCAGGGATAATGTTTGTGCAGTAAGCAGAGTGCCTGAAGTTTTTCTCACTCACACTCTGTTGACAGCTGAGATAGTACTGTATAAGACAAGTCATGTATAAAAACTTCCAATTCAGGTTCTGTGGTGGAATAACATTCAGCTATCATTGAATCAATCAATTATGGAATCTACCCACCCACCCATCCATCCATCCATCCATCGACATGATCATCACCTATGAACTCACGGGTGATTGCTAGCCGTGTGGGAGTACGGTTCATCTATGCATGTCCGTTTCCATGAGCCTTCACTTTGCATTTATTTATTTAATCTTTGTTTTAGCAGGTGTCTCATTGAGATAAACATATATATTTTAAAAAGAGAGACCTGGACAAAATAGCAGCACACAAAGCTTCACACATTTACAACATAAACACGAAGCACCACAGTTTAAAAAACATACATTTACACATTGAGCAGCAAGATGGTGTGTTGCAACCAAGGGTCAAAACATTGACGACCCTCCACTTAATTTCCCATCATAGTGTTTACCTTAGATTTAAACCTGCAATTTCAGGACCTTTTGAAGCTTGTTTCAAACATAAGTGGCAGAGAACTGGAATGCTTTTCCCCCTAGCTATGTACAGGCCTTATGCTATGTTCGTAACCAAATGGGAGGTGGAGATTTACCAGTTATGAAGTCAAAAATACCAGTTGGATGCATTCACGTGCTTTGAACTTGTTGAACAAAGCCGATTCGCTAATGTCCAACAAGCGGCGTAAACCATAAAATAAAAATACAGCTATCACGCTTGTAAACAAATGATATTATGTTCCAAAACCGTATGAATAGATTGCTTTAAGAAAAATAATGTTTTGTTGTTGCATTTAACTGCCAAAAATGCTGTTTTAGAGGTCAGTTCCTTAGTCAGCATGTAGAAAAAGTGGGAGCTCAGGATGATAGATGAGTTCGCCACTACAAAAAGTGAACTCTAAGCAAGCCTAAATATCTTACATTAGGTGATAATTCACTTAGCGTTTGTATTTTTTTTATTTTCCTTTTTCTTACCAAGCTAAATTATCTAATGATGAGTTTGCTTATTTTAACCTGATAAGCCCTAACCTAAAGTAACTTCATTACCTGATGAGATGATTAAGGTCTAATATCTTGTAAAAATAAATTCAAATAAGATAAATGGGCCATTAAAAGGGCCATTAAAGTGGATTTTCCCCAGTAGTAAGTGGTAAATTCCAACTTCCCACTTGGTTACGAACACAGCATCAGTCACAGTCAACAAAACACCATGTGAACTCAGGCAATAGTTGTCATTTGTCTGCTGGATAATGCAGATACACAGGTAAAATGGGAGCTGTCTCAGTATGGCCTTATAAACAAAAACGTAACAATGCCAGCCCACTCTCTTATAGACGGTACAGTGATGAGTAAGGGAGTTTTTTTGGAGTTTGTAACAAACCTCATCGTCCAGCCTACGTAATAAGGCCACAGGGGCATACATGTACAAGATATCACCATAACCAATTACAGGCATGAAGGTAGCGGAAACAAAGCCTCCTTCTCGCTTCAAAAGAAAAAACATAACTTATTTCGAAAATAAAAACTGAACTTGGGGGTTAGTATCACAGGAGGATCTAACGAGCCAATGGTCCCACTGGGGATGCCCCTCTGACACAGGTTAAATTACGCTCTGAAGGATGGTGGACACAGACCCTGCAAGGGGCAGCAGCATCTTCTGAGAAGCCTCCACATAGGAGGAACACAGAGGCAATAACAACAACAACAACAATACAAAGAAAGCCTCACTGGAAATACAATCTGACACCACTGCACTAGTCCTTAATGAATAAAAGTGATTTCACACCACCAGGGTCTGTTTGGCTGATGCTTAGCTCCAGCGCTTTGATGCTCCAGTGGAGCAGCACAACAGTGACATTCAGACACACCCGAGCTTAGAGGGTCGTCGTGGTTCCCTGAGCGCAAGAAGCAGGTGACACATGACTGGAAAGGTCGCTCTCTGCGTGGTCCTGCCTACGGGTCCACCCTGCCACGGCACGTCACCAACCTCACGGAACGACAGCGGTGACATAGCCAGGGTCATGTTGGCTTGTTACTGGGGAGAGATGGAGGAGGACACTACTCTAGTTATGTAATCAATGTTTTTTGCCCAACAGATGAGAGCTCTGTTTGTATAGTATATCATATCCTTAGTGACTGTGAATAGACTTTTTCATTCCAAAGAACAAACCGTGTAGCTACAGAAATCAGAGGATATTTTGCATTCAAGACCTGGCATTGAAGTTATTATAATTCCGCACTCATTGTGTAATGAATAGCCTACTTAGAAAAACAGAAATGATTTATGAGGAATGTATCTATTTCACAAGGCTAAACGTTCCTCACTAACTGTTCCTCACGTTCCTCACTAAATGAAATGGGGACATTCAGATGGCGCAACGTTCCGGATGCATTCTGGATGCTGATTGTCTGAAAGCCGTGGTACATCATACATTATACAATGGGTGGGTCTAATCTTGAATGCCGATTGGTTTAAAGTGTATTCTAGCAGGTGTCTATTCCACAAGTTATCACCGGCTAAATCTATGACTTTAAAATGCCTATTTACTCTGTTCCATCTGACTGCACAATCCACTGTCTCATCAGCCAAGGCAGGGAAGTTATGAACTTGATCTCCACTATAAAAAGCATCTAGACATTATCTCACATTTCTCTTAGACTAACATTTAGTTTTCAACAGCAGAGATTTGTATACTAAAGAGAGAGCACATTTTCTATGCTAGGTGAAATCGTGCCTCAGTAGCTCATTGTTATGGATGCATCCAAATAAATGTTGCAGCTTAAGCAAATGCAGCTACTGTTCTGCCTGCACTGTTTGACGTGACTGTAATTTAGCCGTAGTTGGCTAGCTAGCAAGCAAGGTCAAAGAATGTTGCAGCCAGAATGGCAATGGAACATGTAGAACGAATGACTGGGTCGCGTCTGTAGATACAGAACAAAAAGACTGAACGAATGGGTCGCGTCTCTGGCAACCGAACCAATCGAACGAACGACCAGCCGGCTTGGGTAGCAACCCTACAGTAGATTTGCTTTTGGGACTATATCTTGTGGAAGGATGAAATAGTATAAATAAATTCATCAAAATAACATTTTTAATGAAAATATGTCAATCATTATTTGAATAGGTTGGTAACCCTTTGTCTAAAAGTGATAATGCCCTTGAAGCCGGTGTTTAGAGGATATATTGGCACTGTTTGCCTCGACTTCGTCTCGGGCCTAACAACACCCGTGCCAACATATCCTCCAAACACTGGCCTCTCAAGCATTATCACTTAATTATAAACTTGGTGGTTTGATCCCTGAATGCTGATTAGCTGAAAGCTGTGGTATATCAGACTGTATACCACGGGTATGACAACACATTTCATTTTACTGTTCTAATTATATGGTTAACCAGTTTATAATAGCAATTAGGTACCTCAGCCATATGCCACATTTCTTTGGGCTAATTACTTAAATATATTCTATTGGCCAGATCATATAGGCAATGATGACTTCATGACATGTAGTCATTCCTGTCCATAAAACAAAATATCTATCTGCTTGTTTGAATGTCGAATGCACACGCCAGGTGATATTTGATTGCACTAAATAGGTTTGGGCCTACTGGCAGGCTACTTCCCTACACTTAAGATAAACAAGCTGGGAAACGTTTCATTAAAAACAAACTTTTCAAAAATGGCACCGAAATGATCAAAATCACAAGTGTTGAGACAGCACCGAAGTCTAGATGGAAAACTTTGTGTGACCTTCATCCCAAGGGAGAAAGGCGAGTCACTGGCCAATCACATTTGCAAAACAAAAGACGCCATTGCGGCATCTCTCAATTTATCATAACAAGGACAGGTCATAAGAACTAGTCATGAAACAACACATATTCCCTGGAAGCAAATCATCATTCATTAGAATAGCCTAGTAAGACTACTCGCATTTCTGAAAACCGCTGTCTGCCGCTGTCAGACCGCCACAAACATATCGTTTACAACTGAATAAGATTTCACTGTTGTTTGCAAGGGTCACCGTGACAGGTAGCCTCTTTTAGAATCAGAAAGGGAAATACTTCCACACTGGTAGGCTCAGCATTCCCCAAAAGTCCCATTACAAGTCAGAATGTTGCACAAACTTCATTTTCAACTTACTTTGCCTGTTGTCCGCCGGTTTTCTCCCGATGTCGGAGGTAATCTGATACAACATATCCACAGGGAAGTGTTATCAACCCGACCATCAGTACACTGGTCTGTATACCGATTTGTACTTCGGGTTTTTATTTTCAATGCTGATGCAATTCCCAAGTGAGCAACACTTGCACAATATGGCTGAGCCTAACTGAACCACAGACCAAACTGCAAACAATCTCAGCTGATTGTGAGGAAATGTGCTTCGGTCGACCATGTTCGTTTACATTTGGCTAGTGTTTACGTATTGTACATCATCTGCTATGCTTTAATTAAGAGATTGAAAATTCATGTGACAGAAATGAACACTTTCCTGTGGATACCAAATCTCTACCTCCTACCTCCAAAAGCACCAACAGCATGTACTGTATAAACGGTAAAGTAACTGTAAATACATAAAAGTATGTGGACATCCCTTCAAATGTGTGGATTCGGCTATTTCAGCCACACCTGTTGCTGACAGGTGTATAACATCGAGCACACAGCCATGCAAAGACAAACATTGGCAGTAGAATGGCCTTACCGAAGAGCTCAGTGACTTTTAACGTGGCCACGTCATAGGAATCCACCTTTCCAACAAGTCAGTTCATCAAATTTTTGCCCTGCTAAACTGCCAGCAGTATACCATCCTGCATCCCACTGCTGGCTTGCTTCTGAAACTAAGCAGGGTTGGTCCTGGTCAATCCCTGTTTGGGAGACCAGATTCTGCTGGAAGTGGTGTTGGAGGGCCAGTACGAGGCACCCTTTCCTCTGGTCTCAAAAAATATATAAATCCCAATCCCCTTGGGCAGTGATTGGGGACATTACTCTGTGTAGGGTTCCATCTTTTGGATGGCATGTTAAACGGGTGTCCTGACACTCTGTGTTCACTAAGGATCGCATGGCACTTATCATAAGAGTAAGGTTGTTAACCCCAGTGTCCTGGCTAAATTACCAATCTGGCCATCACGGTCACCTAATCATCCCCAACTTACAATTGGCTCAATCATCCCCATCTTCTTCCCTGTAACTATTCCCCAGGTTGTTGCTGTAAATGAGATTGTGTTCTCAGCCAGTTTACCTGGTAAAATAAATAAATAAAGCTGCCCTGGTCAACTGTAAGTGCTGTTATTGTGAAGTGGAAATGTCTAGGAGCAACAATGCGAAATGGTAGGCTACACAAGCTCACAGAATTGAAATGCTGAAGCGCGTAGTGTGTAAACATTGTCTTTGCTCAGTTGCAACACCCCCTACCGAGTTCCAAACTGCCTCTGGAAGCAATGTCAGCACCAGAACTGTTCATCCAGCTTCATGAAATGGGTTTCCATGGCCAAGCAACCGCACACAAGCCTAAGATCACCATGCGCAATGCCAAGTGTTGGCTGGAGTGGTGTTCAGCTCGCCACCGTTGGACTCTAGAGAAGTAGAAATGCGTTCTCTGGAGTGATGAATCACGCTTCATCGTCTGACAGACAAATCTGGGTTTGGCGCATGCCAGGAGAATGCTACAAATGCATAGTGCCAACTGTAAAATTTGGAGGTGGAATAATGGGGCTGTTTTTCATGGTTCGGGCTAGGCCTCTTAACGCTACAGCATACAATGACATTCTAGATGATTCTGTGCTTCCAACTTTGTGGCAACAGTTTGGGGAATGCCCTTTCCTGTTTCAGCATGGCAATGCCCCCATGCACAAAGCGAGGTCCATAGAGAAATGGCTTGTTGAGATCCTTGTTGAAGAACTTGAATGCCCAGCACAGAGCCCTGACCTCAACCTCATCAAACACCTTTGGGATGAATTGGAAGTCCAACTACGAGCCAGGCCTAAATGCCCAACGTCAGTGCCCGACCTCACTAATGCTGTTGTGGCTGAATGAAAGCAAGTCCCCGCAGCAATGTTCCAACATTTAGTTGAAAGCATTCCCAGAAGAGTGGAGTCTGTTATAGCAGCAAATGGGAGACCAACTCCATATTAATGCCCATGCTTTTGGAATGAGATGTTCGAGGAGCAGGTGTCCACATACCTTTGGTCATGTAGTGTATCATTTTATTCAACATTCTGGCTTGTAGATCGCTTTGAGTCTTTTTTAGGGTGACTTCGGTCAGACTGAACATTTCGGGAGTAACCATGGTAACAGTCTGATGTTTAGGCAATGTGACAGGCTGTTGACATGTTCTGCACATTCAATTCAAATTTCACTCCAAAATCACTGCCAATATGAGAGACGGGTGTCATTCCAGCAGCCATCACCAGATCAGTCATCTTGAATTTTGTTAAATTGTATTACTGTATTTAAATGTAGTTTGGAAACATCACACAGCATCTCAAATGGCACATTTAGCTACCTAGATCAGGGGTAGACAACCCTGTTCCTGGAGTGATGCAGGTACTGCAGGATGACATTCCAACTAGGCACCACAGCTGACCAATGGAGCTAATTGGCCTAGATGATCATGGCATTTAGATCAACATTTCTGGTGCATTGATACTAGAAAGGGAGAATAACAGGTAGTTTTAATACTTTTCCAAAGCCATTAGTGAGTGAACTAAGAAGATGGCATTGTGGTGTGTGTGTGTGTGTGTGTGTGTGTGTGTGTGTGTGTGTGTGTGTGTGTGTGTGTGTGTGTGTGTGTGTGTGTGTGTGTGTGTGTGTGTGTGTGTCTACCATCAGGTAGATGAAAGCGGGTTAGAGTTCAATGGGCCTTTGTTGTGGTGGGAATTATTCAAAATATTCCTACTACAGGCAATGTGTTAGGGTAATCTGCCTTGACAATTTCATCTTTCTGCTTTGATCATTGGTTGTTAGTAAGCAAGCAACATAATATATAGGCAAGCTTTACCTTGACTGGATGATGGGCATCAGCTCTTACAAAGATGTGTATTTGAAGTGCTTTGATAAATCAAAGGCTCCCCTCCATACAAAAATAACATTGAAAACACCACTTAGTTGAGTAATCTCACGCAATCAGGATCAAAAATGTTTTATACATAATGTTGCTGCTACCGTCTTATGACCGAAAAGAGCTTCTGGACATCAGAACTGGAATTACTCACCTCATATTGGACGAGGAATTCTTCTTCAATGAGTCGGACGCGAGAGATATACTACAGACAACCGACCAGGCCCAGATCCCTTGGATTTGCTGGAAAAGGAAACGTATGTTTCGCGGAAAGAGATGAGGATGCCTTGTGAGGATCAGGCGACGGGTGGCTAATCTGCCCTTGCCTCCCATTCCGCTAGTTGACGTTAAATCGCTGGAAAATAAATGGGACGAACTGAAAGCACGTATATCCTACCAATGGGACATTAAAAACTGTAATATCTTATGTTTCACCGAGTCGTGGCTGAACGACGACATTAAGAACATACAGCTGGAAGTTATACACTCTATATTATCTACCTAGAGAGTTTTCAGCTTTATTTTTTGCAGCTGTCTACATACCACCACAGACAGACGCTGGCATGAAAACCTCACTCAATGAGCTGTATTCCGCCATAAGCAAATAGGAAAACGCTCATCCTGAGGCGGCACTCCTAGTGGCCGGGGACTTTAATGCAGGGAAACTTAAATCAGTTTTACCTCATTTCTATCAGCATGTTAAATGTGCAACCAGAGGGAAAAAAATTCAAGACCACATTTACTCCACACACAAAGCTCTCCCTCGCCCTCCATTTGGCAAATCTGACCATAACGTTATCCTCCTGATTCCTGCTTACGAGCAGAAATTAAAGCAGGAAGCACCAGAGACTTGGTCTATAAAAAAGTGGTCAAATGAAGCAGGTGCTAAGCTACAGGACTGTTTTGCTAGCACAGACTGGAATATGTTCCGGGATTCTTCCGATGGCATTGAGGAAGGAGTACACCACATCAGTCACTCGCTTTATTAATAAGTGCATCGAGGATGTCGCCCCACAGTGACTGTACGTACATACCCCAACCAGAAGCAAAAGGGTAGAGCTGCCGCTTTCTAGGAGCGGGACTCTAACCCGGAAACTTATAAGAAATCCTGCTATGCCCTCCGATGATACATCGAACAGGCAATACAGGACAAAGATCAAATCGTACTACACTGGCTCCGATGATGTGGCAGGGCTTGCAAACTTTTACAGACAACAAAGGGAAGCACAGCCGAGAGCTGCCCAGTGACACGAGCATACCAGACGAGCTAAATAACTTCTATGCTTGCTTCGATGCAAGTAACACTGAAACATGCATGAGAGCATCAGCTGTTCTGGACGACTGTGTGATCACGCTCTCCACAGCTGATGTGAGTAAGACCTTTAAACAGGTCAACATTCACAAGGCCGCTGGGTCAGACAGATTACCAGGACGTGTACTCCGAGCATACGCTGACCAACTGGCAAATGACTTCACTGACATTTTCAACCCCTCCCTGTCTGTATTACCAACATGTCTCAAGCAGACCACCATAGTCCCTGCGCCCAAGAACACTAAGGTAACTGCCTAAATGACTACCGACCCGTAGCACTCAAGTCCGTAGCCATGAAATGCTTTGAAAGGCTGGTCATGGCTCACATCAACACCATTATCCCAGAAACCCTAGACCCACTCCAATTTGCATACCACACCAACAGATCCACAGATGATGCAATCTCTATTGCACTCCACACTGCCCTTTCCCACCTGGACAAAAGGAACACCTACGTGAGAATACTATTCATTCACTACAGCTCAACATTCAACAGCATAGTGCTCTCAAAGTTCTTCACTAAGCTAAGGACCCTAGGACTAAACACCTCCCTTTGCAACTGAATCCTGGACTTCCTGACTGGTCGCCCCCAGGTGGTAAGGGTAGGTAACAACACATCCGCCATGCTGATCCTCAACACGGGGGCCTCACAGTGGTGCGTGCTAAGTCCCCTCCTGTACTCCATGTTCACTCATGACTGCAAGGCTAGGCACGACTTCAACACCATCAATAAGTTTGCATATGACACAAAAGTGGTAGGCCTGATCACCGACAACGATGAGACAGCCTATAGGGAGGAGGTCAGAGACCTGATCGTGTGGTGCAAGGACAACAACCTGTCCCTCAACATGATCAAGACAAAGGAGCTAATTGTGGACTACAGGAAAAGGAGGACCTAGCATGCCCCCATTCTCATCGACGTGGTTGTAGTGGAGCATGTTGAGAGCTTCAAGTTCCTTGGCGTCCACATCACCAACAAACTAACATGGTCCAAGCACACCAAGACAGTCGTGAAGAGGGCACGACAAAACCTATTCCCCCTCAGGAGACTGAAAAGATTTGGCATGGGTCCTCAGATCCTCAAAAGGTTTTACAGCTGCACCATCGAGAGCATCCTGACAGGTTGTATCACTGCCCGATATGGCAATTGCTTGGCATCCTTACCACAAGGCACTACAGAGGGTAATGCGTAGTACAGTACATCATCGGAGCCAAGCTTCCTCCCATCCAGGACCTCTATACAAAGTGTTGTCAGAGGAAGGCCCTAAACATTGTCAAAGACTCCAGCCACCCTAGTCATAGACTGTTCTCCCTGCTACCCCACGGCAAGCGGTACCGTAGCACCAAGTCTAGGTCCAAGAGGCTTCTAAACAGCTTCTACCCCCAAGCCATAAGACTCCTGAACAGCTAATCAAATGGCTACCCAGACAATTTGCATTGCCCCCTACACATTGACACATTGACTCTGTACCGATACCCCCTGTATATAGCCCCGCTATTGTTATTTACTGCTGTTCTTTAATTATTTGTTATTCTTATCTCTTACTTTTTTAGGGATTTCATTATAACTGCATTGTTAGTTAAGGACTTGTAAGTAGCCTTTTCACTGTAACGTCTACACCTGTTGTATTCGGCGCATGTGACAAATACAATTTGATTTAATTTGACGTACTCTTTCAGTAGCTTGTTGACATCATCTCCCTTCAGGGTATACACGATATACCGGTACATATTGTTTCGTCCTCATTCAAACTTTTTATATTAAATCATACTGTTCAGAACTAGCATCACCTGTTATAATCTAGCTATCACTCTCTCCTTTCTGTTTTGAATGCTTTCCTGAAATAAACAAACATCTCATTTACAAAACCACTCTGCACTCCAAAGTGAAACAGATAACCAATCAGCAATTGACAGTAACTGTAGATTTGCTGGTTCCTTTTTTATTTACAAGGAGTTAGCTTGCGTGAAATAAACATCCTTTTTCTGTTGGTGTGCATCAGAGCATTCTAAAAAATACTCCTAATGTTCCCTAATTTAAACGGAATAATTGAGAGCGGAAAATAGATCATGTCATAGTTGCCCTCAACAGGGTCCTTCTTTCCCAACTGGAGTAACCGATGTGTGAAAAAGACAATATTCTTGCTCTAATTAACATGTCTTGGGAACAGAAAACAAAAGGCGTTATTTTACCGCCATTGTCCCTGCAGAATAATGACTCCAATATAGAACAGCAACTTCTTGAGGAAAAACATCACAACTACTGATGGAGTTATAGACTGTATAATATTCGGGCCAAACTGTACTGTAGGTAGTCATGATTCGGTGTCCATGAAGTGATACGTGATACGTTTTCACTGACTCCTTATAGTAGGTACTAAGTGCACAGTTGACTAGGTTGAGACTCCACAGCCAAACAATTGCAGGTCATCACCGCCTCTTTGAACACACTCCTTCGATGACTGCAGCTGAGATATCCTCTCAGGCCTGCGAGCTCTTCGTTTCATAGCCTGTATAGAATGGCCATTATGCTCTGTCATAAAAGGACTTGAAAGGGATATATCCACTTGCCACTCCACAGACAATCATGTACCAGGAGAAGATGGACTTGGCAGTAGCAGGATATGAGGCAATGCGATCTAAGGACTAGACGTTCGCTCAGCTTAGGGGATCAGGTAGGTTCTCAGCCCAGGGAGAGTTCTCCCACAATGCCATTGTGCAGCGGTGCACAGCTGGGAAGTGAGAATAGTGAGTGTGTCCGTCTGATCTTGTGACTTGGCCCAGTGTGCCCTTAAAACACATTAGTCTCTGGGTTTTTAGCTATAGGTTTCATTGGGGAGCTTGACTGTGGGGTATACAGTACCCACATCCCTCAGTGACTCTGCAGCATGAAGGAACAGACCCCTACAGGAGGGTTTTGACTAGGTGGTATACAGCAATGAACGGAAGTGATTGTTTTCATAGCAGGTTAGGAGAATTAAGGTAGCAGGTTTGAGAATCAGGTTAAGGTTAGGAAAAAGGTTAGCGTTAGACTTAATGCTTTCCTAACCTGCTACGAAAAGTCACTTCTGACGTAGCTGTACTCCATCTCGTCACAACCCTGCAGGAGAGCATTCTGGTGGTTAGACAGTGGTGGTTGAGCGGCTCCAGCTGACTTGCTGCAAAGCTGCAATCAGTCGGCCCTCACACTCTGATTTGCCTGCTGTGTGAGAGTTAGAAGGGGAAATGGGATCATGACTCAATGTTTGTTATGGTTGACGAGGTTCATGAAAACTGTACCATTAAATGCTATTCTACCTCTTGTGAGTATTTTTGTGATGTGAATTCATTCATGAAAAAGACTGTTTGGATACTATAACATTTTCAAAAAGAATGACTGAAAGCATGCCTTTGAGCATACAGCAATATGTCTTTCACAGCAAAAAGATGATGCATGTTATACATCTTATCAACATCCCTGTTTAAGAGCTGAATACTGAAGCATTGTGCCACCCTTAGACCTTGTCTGGTCGTACGTTGAACTCTGAGAAGGAGAGCGACTATGTGATCTATCTGATTATCATAACTAAGCAGGTTTAAACCCTGCCTCTCTGACTCAGGCAGCTAAAGAACAGCGAATCAAGAAAGGGCACCTTGTCCCCGAGGTACAATATACCCAAGATCACATCTACCTTAGTCGTTGTACTTGCTCGAAGCTACGAGTTAAGCTTAGAATATACCAAGCCAATCTATAATAACCCACATCTAACATTTAAAATATATTGAGTACAATACTCATTCAGTTCCATTTGTACCAGATAGTTAAAGCAGCGGTTCATGCCTTGTGTTGTCCCCCTGCATTTGTGTCCTCTCTCCTGCCACCATCTCCTCCTTCGGGACACTGCTTTCCAGCCACAGTCTTGTCAGATAAATGAATGGCTTATCACTGGCTAATTTCATAATAGCCACTTATCGGTCTGCATGAGTTGGCATCACGTAATTGAAATGAGGCTGGGACATTGTCTCTCAGGAAGCCGGTGGAGAGGGTTCTTGAACAATGCCTCAGGGCCTCCAAGGAGATGTCTGTTAATTTTCTCTATCTCTCTTTCTTTCTTTCTCTCTCTCTCTCTCCCTGAGCGACGTGGACGTGTCTGCATGCCGCCCAAGCATGTATGTCGACACACAGTGGGTTGCTATTTATCCTGTCATAGCTGTATAGTGTATATGAAGCTCACTTAGTGTATATGAAGCCCATTTTAAAACGGCATTATAAAGTGGTCTGGGACTTCTACTGACACTCGTGTTTTATGAAAGACGACGTTCCTCTTTGTATTTGAATAATTTGTGTAAAAATAAGCTTTGAAAGCCTTTCAATTAGTAAAAGGTCTGAAAATGGAGCAAACCTGTTTGGCCAATATAAAATGGTGTTTTTCGATGCACTAAAAGTCTGAGTAGTTGTAATGCAAATGGCGAAAGCAGAAATACATCTGCTAATGTCAGTCAGCAATACAGTGAGAGAAGTGGTGAGAAAGAGGAAAGGCTATATGGTAATATATTTGGCTGGAAATGAATGTGGTTTACTATTCCCCATAGTGAGGCAATACGCCGCAATCCCCATCAGTGTTCTGCTGCATCTGTGTGAGATTAAGACAACCTGCTCAAACGTCTTAATCCAACAGATAAACAAAAGGGAGGGCATGTGTGCGTCAGCACGCTTTCAGTAAATGTACAGATTTACCTTATTCATGAAACACCTGAACTTTCATTTTCATCACAAACTGCTGCTCCTGTTGCTGAACTTTGCAAAACACCAGACAATCTACTTGGTGATTATAGCTTCAGACGAGAGAGATAATGAGAGGTCCACCCTTTAAATGCAGTGACTGACAGTGAACACATCTCTCCCATTGTTCTCCAGGAAAACACCACCCCAGGTTCAGATCATTTTTCTCTCAGGTGTGGGAGTTGTGACTGTTTTTAACAGAAGCAGTTGACCATGCCTGCCGCCCACTATAACCCCCACCCATGATTTGAAATTTAAATGACAGAGTTGTCTCTCAAGCATGCCATGTGTGACAAAGCCTCCTTTCTTATAAAACAAAAGTATTTAATTGAGCACTTTTGAGTAATGACCCCTTTGTGCCATGTAATGAGGTAAATTATGGATAGAGTCGCATCTCTGTCATTTCTACTTAAACACCCGTTTGATTTGTACTGGCCTCAGATCAGCTTCCATCCCTACAGGAGTGTGTGAGGGTGTTAGTCTGGCACAAACATCTGCATTAAGAGCAGTTTGTTGTTTGTTAGTGCATTCTTCTTCTTTTTTTACAGCACAGTCACGATTTCTAGACATTGTCGTAGAAGTGTGATGTATTGATATAAGTAATGACCTCTATTGTCCATGCTAAACCTGTGTTGAGGTGAGTGAGTACAATACCACGTACAGAGGGGTGTAGGCTAAACTACAGGGAGTTAACATGACAGTGGTTGACTGGGGTAATATCTGTTCACTGGGGCGTGTAAGGTGAAGATAATGTGTGTTTGTCTTACAGTAAAGGAGGTTTACTGCCCAGGGGCTCCCCGAGCATCACGGTTCCCATCAGACTTCGCTGGAGGAAGTGCCAGCGCCATTACATTAACTACTAGCCTGTTGGTTGACAGAGCCTCAGAGAATAGGAAATGACTCAAATGTCTGTAGATAGCCATGCATGATTGAGTATTACTGAATATACTGAAAGCTACAGGATAGTCGTTATTTGTCTCAGCCTCTGGGCTGTGTGGGTCTAACATGTTGGAACGGTGTGACTCCACGTGCCGTGTATTCTCATTACGAGAGCCATAATTAAATCTCGAGCTAGCTGGTGTGATCACGTGTCTACCCGCCTAAAAATAACCTCACTCCCAACATACAATGGGGATAATGCCCATAGCTATAAATAGACTCACTGGAGGGCGGTAGGGGATTAAATCACCAGTTAGCGATGGCTGCCATAAGGAGGAGTTTCAACATTGAGCAATAGATTGATTCCAGTGCCGTCAGTGACATAGTAATCTGCATTGTGCAGTAATTAGTATCTGTCAGGTAAATGAGGCTCGTCCCACTACTGTACTGTGCTATTCCCCACCAATGGGAATCCTCCTCTGCTAGTTGCCACAGGAATAGTTTGATTATGAAGAAAATAGGAAATGAAGGCGGGTAGTCTAGCGGTTAAGAGCGTTGGGCCGGTAACTGAATAGTTGCTGGTTTGAATCTCCGAGCTGACTAGATGAAAAACCTGTCAAAGTGTCCTTTAGCAAGACATTTAACCATAATTGCTTCTGTACGTCGCTCTGGATAAGAGCGTCTGCTGAAATAGTTTGAATGGGTTGTTTCACTTTAGCCAATAGGACTAGGGCCAATAGATGCTCGTATTGCGCAGGCGCCACTCTCAGGTCGCTGACAATACTGCTTTCATGACCAAAGACAGTGTCATTATGCAGATCCATTTATACGACATGTACCTCCCCATGGCAGCCATTTTTCTGTCCTTATTGTACCCCATGTCCCCCTCCCTATGCATTAATTCAAATGGGCCATTGAGCCCTTGCTGGAGTGTTGATAAGACTCCTGAGAGCTCCGCTAATGCAGTCTGTACACTGCCCCTACCTGCCACAGCGAAGTCCTCATTATTAATGCATGAGGGCAATTCCACAGTAACGGAGTGATGCTGAGACTGACTTTTCACCCAAAAAATGTATGCCAAGCAATAACCGTTGATTGTGAAGTTTTACAAGCCACACACCTACAGAATATGCAGAAGTCTACTTTTAACAATTGCCTCTGAACATTTTACTAAAACACATTTACTCGAGGAACAGAGCAGATGCAAAGTTTGGTAACAGAATGACAGGAAAATCTCCAGTTGTTTTATGCAACCACATTTTCCAAAACACTGTTAAATATCTACTCCAAATGAAGATTCAAAGATGTCTGCAGAAAGAATGGGGTGTCAGTATTAATATGACACCCTGATTTTGAAAAAATCTAAACTCAGCAAAAAAAGAACTGTCAACTGTGTTTATTTTCAGCAAACTTAACGTGTAAATATTTGTATGAACAACACGATTCAACAACTGAGACATAAACTGAACAAATTCCACAGACATGTGACTAACAGAAATGGAATAATGTGTCCCTGAACAAAGGGGGGGGTCAAAATCAAAAGTAACAGTCAGTATCTGGTGTGGCCACCAGCTGCATTAAGTACTGCAGTGCATCTCCTCCTCATGGACTCCTCATGCACCAGATTTGCCAGTTCTTGCTGTGAGATGTTACCTCACTCTTCCACCAAGGCACCTGCCTCCTTTTACATTTTGGGGGGGAATGGCCCTAGCCCTCACCCTCTGATCCAACAGGTACTAGACATATTCAATGGGATTGAGATCCGGGCTCTTCGATGGTCGTGGCAGAACACTGACATTCCTGTCTTGCAGGAAATCATACACAGAACGAGCAGTATGGCTGGTGGCATTGTCATGCTGGAGGGTCATGTCAGGATGAGTCTGCAGGAAGGGTACCACATGAGGGAGGAGGATATACACCACCCCAGACCATGACGGACCCTCCACCTCCAAATCGATCCCGCTCCAGAGTACAGTAACGCTCATTCCTTCGACGATAAACGCAAATCCGACCATCACCCCTGGTGAGACAAAACCACGACTCGTCAGTGAAGAACACTTTTTGCCAGTCCTGTCTGGTGCAGCAATAGTGGTTTTGTGCCCATAGGCGACGTTCTTGCCGGTGATGTCTGGTGAGGACCTGCCTTACAACAGGCCTACAAGCCCTCAGTCCAGCCTCTCTCAGCCTATTGCGGACAGTCTGAGCACTGATCGAGGGATTGTGCGTTCCTGGTGTAACGAGGAGAGTTGTTGTTGCCATCCTGTACCTGTCCCGCAGGTGTGATGTTCAGATGTACCGATTCTGTGCAGGTGTTGTTACACGTGGTCTGCCACTGCGAGGAAAATCAGCTGTCCATCCTGTCTCCCTGTAGCTCTGTCTTAGGTGTCTCACATTATGGACATTGCAATTCATTGCCCTGGCCACATCTGCATTCCTCATGCCTAAATGCAGCATGCATAAGGCACGTTCACGCAGATGAGCAGGGACCCTGGGCATCTTTCTTTTGGTGTTTTTCAGAGTCAGTAGAAAGGCCTCTTTAGTGTCCTAAGTTTTCATAACTGTGACCTTAATTGCCTACCGCTTGTAAGCTGTTAGTGTCTTAACGACCGTACCACAGGTACATGTTCATTAATTGTTTATGGTTCATTGAACAAGCATGGGAAACAGTGTTTAAACCCTTTACAATGAAGATCTGTGAAGTTATTTGGATTTTTACTAATTATCTTTGAAAGACAGGGTCCTGAAAAATGGACGTTTCTTTTTTTGCTGAGTTTATGTTGGTTATTGAACTACAATAAGTGAAGTGGATCAAAATCAAAAACAGAATGACGGGAACAGAATGACATCATGGGTCTTTGATCTGTACTATACAGAAAAA
Source organism: Oncorhynchus tshawytscha (assembly GCF_018296145.1). NCBI lineage: Eukaryota > Metazoa > Chordata > Actinopteri > Salmoniformes > Salmonidae > Oncorhynchus > Oncorhynchus tshawytscha. Next base: position 4,964,747 of record NC_056443.1, on the reverse strand, counting down.
TATAATTATGAATGTCATTGTCTTCACTGTGATGTATCTTAAATAGGTACACAAAGGTAGAAAAATGTAATATCCTCTTTTTCATGCTTGGGTATTAATTCTACACACAGGCTATTATTGTAATGAAATCTGCCAACCAAACAAGACCAAATTTGCAGTGGTGGAAAAAGGAATCAATTGTCATACTTGAGTAAAAGTAAAGATAGAAAATGACTAGTGGTTAGAGCATTGGACTAGTAACTGAAAGGTTGCAAGATCGAATCCCCGAGCTGACAAGATACAAATCTGTCCTTCTGCCCCTGAACAAGTCAGTTAACCCACTGTTCCTAGGCCGTCATTGAAAATAAGAATTTGTTCTTCACTGACTTGCCTGGTTAAATAAAGGTCAAATAAAAACAGTAGCGTGAAGAAGAGAAGAGTATATTACAGTCCAATAGAGTATTATACTCTACTCTACTTTTCTTTACTTCATGCGTGCTCTACTGTACTTTACTGTACTGGGCTCTACTGTACTGGACTCTACTGTACTGTGCTCTACTGTACTGTGCTCTACTATGATCTACTGTGCTCTACTGTACTGTATTATGATCTAATGTGCTCTACTGTACTTTACTGTACTGGGCTCTACTGTACTGGGCTCTACTGTACTGTGCTCTACTGTACTGTGCTCTACTATGATCTACTGTGCTCTACTGTACTGTATTATGATCTAATGTGCTCTACTGTACTTTACTGTACTGGGCTCTACTGTACTGGGCTCTACTGTACTGTGCTCTACTGTACTGTGCTCTACTATGATCTACTGTGCTCTACTGTGCTGTACTGTGCTCGATTGTACTGTGCTTTGCTATGATCTACTGTGCTCTACTGTACTGGGCTCTACTGTACTGTGCTCTACTGTACTGTGCTCTACTATGATCTACTGTGCTCTACTGTGCTGTACTGTGCTCTACTGTGCTCTACTGTGCTGTACTGTGCTCGATTGTACTGTGCTTTGCTATGATCTACTGGGCTCTACTGTGCTGTACTGTGCTCTACTGTACTGTACTCTACTATGATCTACTGTGCTCTACTGTGCTGTACTGTGCTCTACTGTACTGTACTCTACTATGATCTACTGTGCTCTACTGTGCTGTACTGTGCTCTACTGTACTGGGCTCTACTGTACTGTGCTCTACTGTACTGTGCTCTACTATGATCTACTGTGCTCTACTGTGCTGTACTGTGCTCTACTATGATCTACTGTGCTCTACTGTGCTGTACTGTGCTCGATTGTACTGTGCTTTGCTATGATCTACTGTACTCTACAGTACTGTACTGGCTCTACTATGATCTACTGTGCTCTACTGTGCTCGATTGTACTGTGCTTTGCTATGATCTACTGTGCTCTACTGTACTGGGCTCTACTGTACTGTGCTCTACTGTGCTGTGCTCTACTATGATCTACTGTGCTGTACTGTGCTCTACTATGATCTACTGTGCTCTACTGTACTGGGCTCTACTGTACTGTGCTCTACTGTACTGTGCTCTACTATGATCTACTGTGCTCTACTGTGCTGTACTGTGCTCTGCTGCAAAATATTTTTCAGACACTCCATTACCAATTTAGTAACAGAGGGACTCCTTTTAATCACTTAATAATAGTTATATTTGCCTTTACTTGTTACTTCTGTGAACTTTCAGAATTCTCCCTCCTCACGAAGGAGAGAAATTAGACTATCTTAAAGATATGTGGGGTTTTGGTAACAGAATGACAAGACGGTAGACAATATTTCTTAAACTTACGGAAGGCAAATAATTTCTGTAAAACGAAATATAAATGTTGATATTAGTTGGCAGGGGTCTTTTCTTCAACATTATTCTGTTTGTATGTGTTTCCAATACATTTTAAGACTTTTATAGTAGATGTTTTTTAAGACCCATTTTCCCATCTGTGTGACCAGAAATCAAAACCCTTGTTTATTCCGCATTTTTAGAATAGGAAACATATCTATGCCTTCGTTTCCCAAAAATATAGACTCTTTAGTTTTCAATGAACACCAACGTTCATATGCTCCTACAAACTTCACATGTTGGTTCTCATGAGTCCTTTTACATGGAAATGACCATGAGCATCAGGCAGCATACTAAAGAGTCCAGAACGTTCAGGGTAAGGCTGAGCCTGAGGAGGCCGGAAACGGCTCATAAAAGGATCTTAATTTAGTCAACAGTTTGCTGCTGATGAAAATGCTAACTTGTAGTTTATTTAAGGTTTAAAAACGCTTCATAAGTTTGTCATTTCCACTTTAAAAAGTCAGACTTGATTTGCCCTAATGAAAAATGTATTAACCCCTTCAAAGAAGTGTCCATTAATTATTATCCGCATAATAATTCACATTTCGTTTTGCTGCAGGATTATTTTCCTGCTGTAGCAAACTGTCTCTAATTAAGATCCTACATCTGTACTTTTTTGTTTGTTTTATGAGCCATCAAACAGCTCAAGACCACATAATGTGATTACACATCTCATTACACCATCCACTTTCAATAAAGAGCCTCCGGTGGCAAGTTTTGGAAGCAGGGAATGTGCAATTAAGACACTCTCAGAGAGGCCCTGATCAAATCCATGGATCTGAATGTTATTGTGTTCTGCTGGGGATAACCTTAGGCCTGCCTGTTAGCTCTCTCTGTGTTTATGTAAGCTTGAAACCAATTCAGGCAGCTCAGCCTCTGTTTTGTAAAGGCTTGGCGTTGCCCATGGCTATATTCAATTATTACTTTGATGACATTTCTCCTGTTAAACAACAATATTAAAAATAAAATTAAAAATATTAAATATATGCCATCATACATTACCTGTGGTCCTATGAAGGAGAAGGAACTCAAAATATATATATTTTTTCCATCAACTGTTGCCCAAGGATTTCCTATGTTTTTAATGTAGATCTAAACCCCTCTTATTTGGTATGAACTGAAACACAACATCCTATCAATACTGTCAGGAAGGCACACTACAGGCACTTTGGACTTGGGTTTGGGCTGGAGGGCAAAAGTGGGAGGCATCTTCATATGGCTCCTGAAGAATGTTTCTGCTCTCAGGCAGACAATCCAGCCCCTCTTATCCCTCTCCGAAAGAGGGCGAAGACGACAGACAATCCAGCCCCTCTTATCCCTCTCCCAAAGAGGACTGAGCCGACAGACAATCCAGCCCCTCTTATCCCTCTCCCAAAGAGGGCGGAGAGGACAGACAATCTAGCCCCTCTTATCCCTCTCCCAAAGAGGACTGAGCCGACAGACAATCCAGCCCCTCTTATCCCTCTCCCAAAGAGGACTGAGCCGACAGACAATCCAGCCCCTCTTATCCCTCTCCCAAAGAGGGCGGAGACGACAGACAATCCAGCCCCTCTTATCCCTCTCCCAAAGAGGGCGGAGCCGACAGACAATCCAGCCCCTCTTATCCCTCTCCCAAAGAGGGCGGAGACGACAGACAATCCAGCCCCTCTTATCCCTCTCCCAAAGAGGGCGGAGACGACAGACAATCCAGCCCCTCTTATCCCTCTCCCAAAGAGGACTGAGCCGACAGACAATCCAGCCCCTCTTATCCCTCTCCCAAAGAGGGCGGAGACGACAGACAATCCAGCCCCTCTTATCCCTCTCCCAAAGAGGGCGGAGACGACAGACTAGTCGATTGTATATGATGCACATGCCTGTGGAGCCTCCTGGGCATATGGTGACTGCAGGCTCATCTCTAAGGGCATGAGCAGAGAGCAGGTGGCTGGAGGTCTGGATCCACTGATAATAAGAAGTGGCTCCCCGCCATCAGAGGTGGGCCTTCAGTTCAAGACCTGTGCACTCGGTATACCCTTAAGAGGATTGAACCCTTTAAAGCTACTGTAGTCCCCCACCACCTGCAGTTGTCTCTAAGCATTTGGTGTAAATCTGATTTACCTTAAAGGTAGGCCCAGTGAAACGATGTTGCAACGAAGAGCACTGCAGTTATTGAGATGAGCACAATGCAAGACTTTGTGTTTGTAATGTAGTGCATGCAACGGCATCTTGCTGAATCTACCTTAAAGATATGGCAAATTATTAGCGGTAAATATGGCCAGTATCACTCCAAATGATATACATTATCTGGAATTAGATGAGAAGAATGCGATATGATTGTGATCATTTCATTTAATGACCTGATTAACCTTGGCTTAAGCTTCTCCTTTGAGTATTTGCTGCTTGTTTACTTGACAGACTAGATAATAATGACAGCTCCCCATTAAGTCAATCATGCACATTGTGCATACAGAGGATTGCCTCACGTTTCGTCTGATGGCTCATCTCCTGAACTCAATTTCCATATAACAAAAATAAATGATTAGTATTAGTAATCTGCCAATAACATCCCAGCACAGCGACACAGCCTCCCAAGATGAGGGATGGAAAGAGATGGAAAGAGATGGAGAGAGAGACACAGAGAGACCAGAGAAAGAGGGATATATGGAGGGAGAGAGAAGATTAGCAAGTCAAACAGCCTGAGGAGCGGTGGGCCCTCATTGACCCAGTGCGTACCTGGGGTCACCTTGATTGGAAGGAAGAGAGAGTATAGGTTTACTGGGAGTGTATGATGCACAGCCCTGGAAGTGGAATCCAATCTGGCTGACTTCAAGCACACTTTGCCTAATTTACAGGAAATGGTAAACTCATGGCCTCTTATGATTAAAATTCAGTTGGAATGTCAGTTTGGAACCTTGCTGTTGAATGATTTCCTAACACTCCTGTTGATGCCTATCAGTAGTTTCAGAAGAAATGTCTTTGTTTCTGGACATGCTGAGTCTGTTATCGAACCCACAAATGCTGATGCTCCAGATACTCAATAGTCTAAAAAAGGCCTGTTTTATTGCTTCTTTAATCAGAACAACAGTTTTCAGCTGTGCTAACATAATTGCAAAAGGGTTTTCTAATGATCAATTAGCCTTTTAAAAGGATAAACTTGGATTAGCTAACACAACGTGCCATTGGAACACAGGAGTGATGGTTTCTGGTAATGGGCCTCTGTACGATTATATAGATATTCCATTAAAACTCAGCCGTTTCCAGCTACAATAGTCATTTACAACATGAACAATGTCTACACTGTATTTCTTATCAATTTGATGTTATTTTAATGGACAAAAAATGTGCTTTTAAAAATAAAATAAAAAGACATTTCTAGGTGACCCCAAACTTTTGAACGGTAGTGTAGGTGTTTTTGAAATACCCCAGTACACGGTATAAACGGTGTATTACCCAAACCTACATCCAATTAACATGACTGTAAAAGCCCAACATTCTAATCTGAATGTCCCCCCCTAATGGCTAGTAAATTGCAATGGTTTCCAGCCAAACATTCTTCCCGAACCATCCATCCTTGTCCTTCTGGGGGAATCAAATAATGTTTCATAGACAAATCAATTCAGCTTAAGAAATTATTGTAATTATTTGTCAGTATTATGTCCGTGGAGAATGTGTGTCACGTTGAACACCTTACACATTATGTCTGGGGTTTGAACCCCGGTGACCTCTCTCTGTTGTGTCTTTTCTGTGTAAAATGGGTTTAATTATGTGAGCGAGTGCTTTGCCAGACAAAACAGATCAATGTGAAGGCCGATGGGTTGAGCCAACAGCATGCAGAGCATTACTAATAAGACAGGGCGATGATGTGAATATTTAAAGGTCTATACATTTCATAGATCAACAACAATGTCTCATCTCAAAGAGCATCGATCACAGTTCATCATTTTGAAGTCATTCAGCTTTTCATCCACATCAAGGTGTTCCTGGAGACATCATATTGATTGGAAGAAAGAATACTTCAATAGCAACGTTGATCGCTTGAATCGTCTCTTAATTATTTAGCAATGAATGAATCTATTGTAGTCTGTGGCTGTTGTTTTGTTTGTTTGCGTATCCGAGGAACATGCTGAGTCACCTCTGGTGCGACTCTGAGTAAGGAAGCATCGACGTGGAGAGGAAAACTAGATTAGTTATGCATATGGCATTTGTCCCGACGGAAATATGGTCAGTGATCCTCTTGACAGGCCGTGTTGCTACTCTGACTGTGGTCTCAATTTCCTCTACTTCCTTCACCTTATGGGGAAGCTGTGCCTCTCACAGAGAAGACCTCAGATGTGTAATTTGGACACTGCGCCTCTCATTTCCATGCAGATGCATTTGGCCTCGTTTGCGTAATTTCTCGTCCTCCCGCCTGTCGCCCGTCTCGTCTCCCTCGCTTCCCTCGCAGCATCATCTGGGGCAGGTCTGGCCTTGTCATCCAGCCGTTGACAACCACGCGAGCTGACAGCCACCCACTCGGCCCCGCCGTCTATGCTGTATGTGCCGTAACACCTCCTGATCCACCTACATCCATACCCCCCCTCCCCCCCAGGGGTGACATGGCACTCTGCTGTGTCACATAATCCATCAGGCTGTCATTGGCTGTCGACCGGACCAGGAATGTCACGGATCTGTAAACAATGGAGTGAGAGACGCAGCCGTCCCTGTGTCCCGTGCAGCAGGCCAAGCAGGCCTCTCCTCCTGGATGACTCACTCTCCCCCACGCCACGCCAGAGGGGGGACACACAAAGACACAGACGGGAAGCTACTTCTGATCAGCACACCGTCAGGTGGAAATGACTAACACCTCTTGATGCATGTTGTTTATGTGTCTGCACACCCTGCCGGAACCACGAGAATGATCAATGAACTATGTTACTCTGTGATGAGGGAATGATGTCATTATATCAATAGGGAGGAATTGATAGAGCACCTGGTGGAGTGGTTGTTCTTGTCAACATGCTTAAATTGAGATGTTGAAAGGATTCTTCTCAGGCTGTCTGGCAACGGCAAACCTAAATCCTCATTATAGCATAACCATAAGCTAAATGTATTTCTCTCAAAACACCACCACTTTTCTGGAGCGGTGATGCACGTAGGAACTCATGGCGAGAAGGATTACATTTTTTATTTTTTATTATACCGGAACATTTGAGTTGTCCAAATTATTTTTTTAAATCGTGATGAACCCCCTCAACTCAGGACTGACAAGGTGATTTTGTGGTTATCACTCTGAGGTGATGAAATGAAGACTGTGACAGTTTTATTGGGTTGTAATATTTTCTCTATTAGGGCAGAAAGACTTCAGGTGTCTACGGATGGATTGGCTGTTGATGACTGCATGCAGAAACAGGCATGCACACTTTCATTACCCACTCGGCCAAACAGTAATCTGTCCGTGCAGATGGCTGAAGGGGGGGATTCATTTACTTTTTTATTAGTCTGTCATTTTTTCCCTCCACCACATGATTAATATTGTCACTTTGATTTTCTCGTCGGGATATTAAATTATAGAGACCATGTGACTGCAGACCGTGGAATCACAACTAGGGGTGAATGACATTATGTCAATCCCCTGTCCCAACTTCATATTGCCCCCTCCCCACCCCTTCCCTCTTAGTCTCTGAAGTCTAACCTCCAGAAAATCTAATGTTGCTGTCGGGCCAGCCAGGGCCTGTTGGAGCGTAGTGGGTTGAGGTGTTGGCTGGGGCTTGGCCAGGCTGCAGCTGGGCCAGGCTGCCGCTGGGCCAGGCTGTGTGTGAAGGCCAGCGGGGAGGGTACAGCTGGTGTCCCCACTGTGGAACGCACAGCCAGGCCAACTCTGCTGACGGGCATTCAGCCCAGAGCCACTGAGCTGCCGTATGCCCTCCAAAGGGGATGGGTCCGGCCCCCCCTCTACAATCAGCGCAGAGATCTATGGCCAAAGCCAATAATATAGTAGAGCAATTCCACATTAACGGAGTAACACAGAGACTCAGATTCTTCACTTTAAAAAACAACTCTATGCACTACTCTAGGACTACTTGGAACAATTGCTACAGATTTTGTTTTACAAAAATACATTTACTTGAAGAACAGTGCAGACGCAACGTTTTGTAAGAGAATGACGGCACAAACAGCACAAATCATCGTTCTTCAAGTAAATTTGTTTTTGTACATTTTTCTGTGGAAATTGTTAAAAGTAGTCCTTGTGCGTGGTGCTGTATGATTTGTTTAACTAAACACTCATTGTTTTTTGTTTGACAAAAAAAAAGTGAACAATCTGAGTCTGTGTCACTGTGTTACTGTGGAATTGTCCAATACACAGTTCAGTAAACTCAGTTTGAGATGAGGAATTTGAATGGCCACAAAGTTCCAAGGCAATGACATGTAAGTATGAATATTCTAATGTTTCTCTACTAATGGCTCTGTGTAACTGTGGTGTGTGGTAGGAGGATGACCTTGGAGTGTGGGAGGTGGGGATAGCTCAGCAGGGAGCTTGGTGACTCACCTACAGAGAGAAGCTTTGGAATTTGGGAATCGTGGTTGTAAATCGTGATTCTCGAACGGGTGTCTTTTGAGGAAATTGGACATTGGGCAATTACTGGATGTAATGGGGCTTGCATATGAAAATGTTCATTGCCTTTTGTGAATGAATTAGACCAAGGGAAGCTTGATTTCTATTTGAATTCATACATCAGTTATGTTGATGTGCATTGTAAAATCTAATAGATATAGTCATGTGCCTGTATTCATGTAAATTACCTCATTATGTAGAGTAAAGATATAGACTGAAAGGCAAAGGAAATCAAATTGACATTTGTATGGAGGGGGGTTCAAGCTGTCATTGCCAAGGTCACCCATACCAAAATGGTGACTGATCTTTACCATTCTGAACGACTAGCTTTTGTCATCATGTTGTTATAGCCGCTGACCAGGCAGCTGTTGGTGCTACACACCAAAGTTAGTTAGAGAGGACTTCCAATGGTACTCCCCCATCCCAGAGTTCACAGAGACTGTTTCCTGAGAGTGTACTGTAGGTATTTGTGATGACTATCTGTACGACGAAAGCAGTTGTTCAGAGACACCACCAGGCGTCTAACGGCTTCTAACTGAGGATGCACAGTGTATCTACATGTATACTGTATGTAACATATTTGTTGGCAGGGGCCGATGTCAAAGTAAATCCTAAAAGGGTCAGCTACGTTATTAAACATGATGCCCATTCACCCACTCAGGCTAGTTCTGTGCGGAAAATACTACTTGGTTTGCCCCCTTATACTTTGAATTTCAACTAGAGATGTTTTGAATGAATAAAGCATGGCAAAGTAATAGAAGTGAAATGATTTTACTCGTGGTGTTCATAGTGATTTGAGTTATTTTGTTTTCCTCTCCTCCTGGATGACTCACTCTCCCCCACGCCACGCCAGAGAGGGGACACACAAAGACACAGACAGAAGCTACTTCTGATCAGCACACCGTCAGGTGGAAATGACTAACACCTCTTGATGCATGTTGTTTATGTGTCTGCACACCCTGCCGGAACCACGAGAATGATCAATGAACTATGTTACTCTGTGATGAGGGAATGATGTCATTATATCAATAGGGAGGAACTGATAGAGTGGAGGGGTTGTTCTTGTCAACATGCTTAAACTGTAAATCCTCATTATAGCATAACCATAGGCAAAATGTATTTCTCTCAAAACACCACCACGTTTCTGGTGCGGTGATGCACATATGTAAGAACTCATGGCGAGAAAGATGAGAATTTTCGAATTATACCGGAACATAAGAGTTGTCCAAATTGTTTAAAGAATCGTGTTGAACCCCGTCCACTCAGGACTGGCGAGGTGATTTTGTGGTTCTCACTCTGAGGTGAAGAAATGACAACTTGGTTTGCCCCTCTGTCTTCTGAATTTCAACTAGAGCCCTTTTGATAATGCATAGAACATGTATGGAAATGAAATGATTTTACTCGTGCTGTTCATAGTGATTGTTATTTTCTTTTCAATATGACATCTCCAGATTGAGATTAGCCCCTTTTCACTCCCAGAATGCCCCAAGGCTGTGTTTGACACTGTGTGTGTGGGAACATGAAAGGAGTCAGAACGCTCTCCTGCTTAGCCCTCCATCATGACCTTTCAGCCCAGCCAGCCCTGCTCCTCATTCAATCCCCTATTGATTCCTTCCTGGTATTTCAGAGATTTTGATTTGAGCCACAGAGGAACACTTTCTTGAATGGTGAACTATTGTATATTTCCTTCGTGAATTCCATCTACTTATAAACGTAAGGATCCACTAGGGAATAATGTGTATGTTGCATAATGAGGTATTGTCTGCAATTTCCTGTAAAAATATATACTTTCAGCAATGTTATCATGGTGCCCAGTGTTACACATCCTCATCAAATAACTTTCCTGAAGGATACAGAGCAAACCAGAGGATAGCACTTATTAGATGGTGTTGCTGATCTCCTTCCAGGCTGTTTCAAAATGAATGAAGGCAGGCTGGTATAACATGGAGTGTCTGGGTCAGAGTCATGACCCATTCATCTTTTTAATGAAAGATTGCCTTGCAGTGTTTTTCAAGCTCCTCTATGGATGAGCCCTCCCTTCCTCTCTGGGGAAATCATGTCTCCTTCATGGGCATGATCTGATGGGACCTGTGTGTGTGTGTGTTGTGTGTGTGTTGTGTGTTGTGTGTGTGTGTGTGTGTGTGTGTGTGTGTGTGTGTGAATTTCCATGCATACAGAAACCACTCACCCTTCACACACTCGCAAGCGCACACACGCACAGACACAGACACACACACACACACACACACACACACACACACACACACACACACACACACACACACACACACACACACACACACACACACACACACACACACACACACACACACACACACACACACACACACACACACACAACACACACACACACACACACATTATTGGGAGTGTCCTTGCTTGTCATTGATGGTGTGCCCTGCGATGTTGGGCTCAGACACAGGAGGAGATGTTATGTGTGCTGAGAGGGTCATCTTACTTCACAACTGCCAGAGCAGAGCACGACAGATCCCCCGTCCCTAGCATCTCCCCTCGGCTCAACCAATCACAGCCAAGGACTCTGTGATGTAGCGCCCCTCTCACTTGAGGGATTCCGAAGGAACTGCCACGTGACGATGGTCCGCTTAAACAGCCCAGTCTCTCCCTTCTCTCTCTTTCTCCACCTCCTCCCTCTCACTCTCTCCCTCTCTCTCTCAGCCCAGCGCTCGCTGCATCCACTGTCGTTTCTAACGGGGGATAATAGAGCGCCACCCGTACTGCTCCCTCAACTCTGGCCACAAAATAAAGGCGGCAGACGGTGACAGCATCAGCATTACCATTAGGAGGCTCCTCTCTGCTCTCCTCCTCCTCTTGTCTGAGACTCCTCCTCTCTCTCTCTCTCTCTCTCTCCCAGAGACTCCCTCGTTCCCTCCAGATGAGATCTTCTCCACATCCGGACGGACAGATCGGGAGCTGACAGCATGCTGTGCCAGGTAAAATGAGACATTCCCTCTCTGGGGTACCGCAAAAGTTATGGCATGAGTAGCTTGGAGGTGGGGGAGGGGCTGTGTTTGTTTGGGTGAGTGTGATTGCTATCTGATTGATATTGAGAAGAGGAGTGAAGGGAGAGGGGCATGGGAAGTCTACTCTCTGACAACTCCCACCGCTTTGCCGTGGCACCATTTTTGGCGCCCATTTCTGTGTGGCTGCGCCCCAGCGGGCGAGGTGTTGCCGTGGTTATTAGGAGACGGCAGTGTGTACAGGTTGAGATGAGGTGATATAAGCAGAGAGGTGAGTAGCTGGAGGCACGGCTCTGGTTGGGAAACAGAGACCACTGTGTTGATGTCTGGGTGGATGGATGGAGGGATGAGGAGGAGGGAAGGGGGCGGAAGACAAGCAGCTGCTTTCATCCTGGAGAAGCTAATCTCTCTCACCATCAGATGAAATGGCCCGGCTGTGGCTCCGTCTTTTCCTCCTCCATCCGTCACGTGACGGGTTTATCTTTGGCATGACTTGCTTAGGGAGGAACGGAGCACACTATTGATTCGGAAAAGAGCTATAATGACATTTGGAACAGGGAGCCAGGCGTTGATCTCAATCCTTTAACCCCTTAGTTGTGCTGCTTCCTGTTTCTGCACAGGTGTGTGGGATGAACCTAATATACATTCAGTATCTTCTTTGCACAGCAGTCTATGGCTGTTGATAAGATTGAAAAGCCGTTGCGAGCCCTCGAGCTGCAAACGTCTGTCATTGTCGTGATTGTTGGAAACCCCCAATAGGATAGCTTCTTATCACCACTCTCAGGTGGCGTCAGGTCCACTAACATGGGGCCTTTGCAACAGTGAACACAGGTACTGTGATATCCCCATGTACTGAGCCCAGTGTGAAACATGTCAAGCATATCCCTAGTTATTGTACTGTTCCTCTCTCTCTCTGACAAACAAGGCATGGGCACAGGTCGCCTGTTTCCCCGCCCGCCCATTATTACCTCGTATCTCAGGTGGTGTGGATAAGCCCGTTGCTATGAGAGTCCACCCGAGAGAGACTACCGAGCGGGTTTGCTCAGCTGTAGCCCTGGGCTCATGCAATTGAGACTCTCAGCCCCAGCCTCCCTCAGTCGCTGTGAATATATTAGCTGGGAGGTGCCCATGTCAAACTGTTGCCAGGTGATAGTAGCGAGAAGGGAAGCAACTCTCCCTCCTGCCTTCCCTCCCGCCACCTCTCCCAAATCACAATTACCTCCCCAGCTCATTTCCCCAGACAGCAACTTGTTGTTTACATACTGTCTGGGAGAGCTTTGCAGACGCTTCGTTTCATAACCACTAACTGAATCAGATGTGATAGGGGAAGATGGGGCTGGTCTCTAGCTGGTGGACGCCATGTTCACTGTGTTATTGTGATGACTTATTGAAACACAACAGGCAGAGAATACTTCTGTCATTCACCGGTCATATGGGAATACAGGAAACGCCGTTGGGGTAGATCTGTGTGACATGGTTTTCCCATCCGTTTACATTTACCGTATATTTGAGTCATTTAGCAGACACTCTTATCCAGAGCGACTTACAGGAGCAATTATGGTTAAGTGCCGTGCTCAAGGGCACATTGACAGATTTGTTTCACCTAGTCTGCTCTGGGATTTGAACCAGCATCCTTTTGGTTACAGGCCCAATGCTTTGCTACCTGCCGCCACAATAAGGCCAATTAGGCCAATAATCCAATAAGGCCTCGAGAAACCCAAACAAGACAATGTTTGTGAGAGCAACAACCACCCAATCAGAGAGGGAGGGGCAGATGTTGACCTTAAATAATTCAAGCATCCCCTCTGTCGCCGGAGGTAGCATCATGTTTAATCATCCTCGTTAAATCGCCAATAATGAGGAGGACTAGGAGGCTGCTGCCCCGAGCCTGATGTGCAACCAGCCCTAACCTTTTGATTCAGCCCTGGTTATTTTGGGTTTGCCTTTTCAAAACCCAAGGCTTCTGGGTCAGAAAGGGCAGCTGGCAGGATGACTTGTTGTTTGCTCAGAGCTTTTTATTTTAAACAACTGCGTTAATGAGAGCCGGGGATTGAGGAGGAGAAGGGGGAAGAGGAGGTGAAAGGGAGGAGGGGGAGGGCGCTGTTGTCGGAGCAAAACAGGCGGTTAAAAATAGTCTCTGTTATGATTCGACATTGTGCGGCCGCTTGGCAGCAGGTTGCTCTGAAAGGAAGTGCACCGATCAATGACATGCTCATGAAGTGACCTGTGTCTCGGCGTTGGCCAATGATGAATGCTTCCAATGTCAGGACCTGACGTCCCCCTCACCTTTCACTGTCTGCAGCTGATTCGGTTGTCCATGTCAAAGGCAAAAGCAACTTCACAGTAGCCTCAGAAACACTCACGTCGGCTGGCTAGATGGTACAGATACAGGACCGGCTCCAGGCATAAGCGACATGAGCAGTAAGTCATGGCAAAATGTGTCGAATTGCATGAAATTACAGTAGCTTTAAAACTAAAAACTGTTCTCTCCACCCCATGGCAAAATGTGTAGAATTGCAGAAATTCACTTTAAAACATATATTTTTCTCTCAGCTGTCAAGAGGTGGGGACACTGTACAGCCGGCCCTGTACAGATATGAGGGTGTCTGAGTGTGCCTGTCTGAGATGTGGAATGGGCTGTTATGTTCATCTAAAGAAACTTTTATAGCCACCTATAAAAAGCAATGCATTTTAGATTCCTTGAGTGTGAAGAATCATAGAGCACCTTTTAACATCCAAACCAATGACAGACAGAGGATCACAGAGCAGGTTGTAGTTGGCTAACCATTCTGCATGGACCAGATACATCACGAGTGCAAGAGGTCCCCAGGGATGTGTAGTGTAGCCGGATAAATCATGTTGTGTTCAGGCATCAAGTCGTCCCAAGATCAGATTCACAGTGGAGGAGAGTGGGAGAATAGTGATGACATACCTAGTGCAACCGTGTGTATATGTGGAACAGAATTCTATATTGTCCAAATGTTGTTTTTTACCTGGTCCAGATAGGGTCGACTATTGGAAACATGCCTTTGATATGTTTTATCATCTTATTTCCAAGGCATGAATTCAGTTGCATTTCTCACACCTCTAATTCAAACAGACAATGGGGCTCAGAGAGGGCGGTGTGATAGCCCCTGGACAGATCAAAGAGAACGCTACTGTCTGTGGTTTTCTCTGCTCTTGTTTAGCTCCTGGGCCAGCTACCCTCCCTGATCTTTCCCCTCTGAGATCCTTTAAACAAGGCTTCAATCAACAACTAATCAATGTAATCTCACTGCTAGCACCTGTAACCTTGCCATAGGGCCAACTCTCATGAAATACACTACGTGACCAAAAGTATGTGGACTCGTCAAACATCTAGTTCCAAAGTGAAGGGCTTTAATATAGAGTTGGTCCCCCCTTTTGCTGCTATAACAGCCTCCACTCTTCTGGGAAGGCTTTCCACTAGATGTTTGAACATTTCTGCATGGACTTGCATCCACTATCATTTCTAACGGGGGATAGTACAGTGCCACCCGTACTGCGCCCTCAATGCCGGACACAAAATAAAGGCGGCTTCCATTCAGCCACAAGAGCATTAGTGAGGTTGGGCACCGATGTTTGGCGATTGGGCCTGGCTCACAGTCAGCTTTCCAATTCAACCCAAAGGTGTTCGATGGGGTTGAGGTCAGGGCTCTGTGCAGTCCAGTCAACTTCTTCCACATCAATCTTGACAAACCATTTCTGTATTAACTTCGATTTGAGCACGGGGGCATTGTCATGCTGAAACAGGAAAGGGCCTTCCTCAAACTGTTCCCACAAAGTTGGAAGCACAGAATTGTCTAAAAGTTAAGATTTCCCTTCACTGAAACTAACCATGAAACACTGCCTCACCATTATTCCTCCTCCACCAAACTTTACTGTTGAAACTCTGCATTGGGGCAGATAGCGTTCTCCTGGCATCTGCCCAGGTTAGTCTGTCAGACTGCCAGATGGTGAAGCGTGATTCATCACTCCAGAGAACGCGTTTCCACTGTTTCAGAGTCCAACAGCGGCACGCTTTACACCAGTCCAGCCGACACTTGGCATTGCGCATGGTGATCGTAGGCTTGTGTGCGGCTGCTCAGCCATGGAAAACCCATTTCATGAATCTCCCGACGAACAGTTATTGTGATGACATTCCAGAGGTAGTTTTGAACTCGGCAGTGATTGTTGCAACAGACAGACGATTTCTATGCACTATGAGCTTCAGCACTCGGCGATTCCATTCTGTGAGCTTGTGTGGTCTACCACTTCTTGGCTGAGCCGTTGTTCCTCCTAGACGTTTCCACTTCACAATAACAGCACTTACAGTTGACCAGGGCAGCTCTAGAAGAGCAGAAATTTGACGAACTGACTTGTTGGAAAGGTGGCGTCCTATGAAGGTGCCACGTTGAAAGTCACTGAGCTCTTCAGTTAGGCCATTCTACTGCCAATGTTTGTCTATGGAGATTGCATGGCAGTGTGCTCGATTTTATACACCTGTCAGCAATGGGGGTGGCTGAAATAGCCAAATCCACTCATTTGAAGGGGTGTTCACATTATTTTGTGTGTATATAGTTTATAGCTAAGCATTGAATACCAATACATTTGTATCAGTAATGTATTTGGATACCACCACCACTAGAACATTGCTGTTTAAAAGAGTTTGTTGTAGAGGAGAGAGTGAACATAGTACATAGTGAACAATGAGATATTGCCTGCATGTTGAGTTGGTTTCATGCAAGGAGGGATTGGTGGAGGGAGGAGCTCTCATTTGACTAGCTGTGTTACCATGGTGCTACATTCAGTACAGCATGCCCACAGTCAACCAATGTGATGTTGGGAGCATTAAACTCCTCATTCAAACAACTGGCTCACTGGTGAGCATGAAACTGAAATGGTTTGTTGCACTTTGAAACACTATTTGTTCGCATTGAATTCTAGCCTATCGATCTTCTCTATTTTGTTAGTGATGGCTTATTTCTGGCTTTGCTGGGCTTGGTCCTGTGGTATTACTCTGTTATAAGGTCTGGCTTTGATAGTCTAATTAGTCTGGTTTAAGGCTAAATCCTGATACAAGGCTTAGTATTTAACAAGGTCTACGGGACTCAGGGCTCCTTGATCTCTGTTAGACCTGGGGAGATAAGGCAGAGATTACATGATCAATGAGGCCTTTACTATAATACAGACCCAGGGCACACCACATTCAACATTTCCTGACAATGCAATCACTGGCACTGCTGATGCATAGAGAAAGGGTGGATGAGAGGCATGGACATCTTTGTTTTATGGTTTTGCTCCAGTTCTGTCTCAGACCCTGAATGTACTGCATGTACAAAGGATATTGTGAGGAGTTTGAAAGTGACTCACACACTGAACTCAAGTGGGTGAAGGTCAAGATCCTTCCCTTCATGTGGAAGTTCTTCAGGCCATTGTCATTGGTGCAATAGCAAAACATAAAAACAAACGGCTCTTTTTTAACGAGGCTCAATCTGTTTAGCCTACAAATGTTGTTGTCCAACGTTTCTATTCATATTTACAGAGTGCGCTGTGCTGAAAACAGTTGCTGTTCCATTGCAGTTAGTCCTGTGGACCCAATGACTGTAGACAGGCTGGAAACGGTGTGTTTAATGAGGCCTGTGGAAGTGCACCGTCTATATTGGAGATGTCTGTCTCCTCTTTGAGCCACAACAATGGAATGAAGAAGTGCATGAAGTGACAATTCAAAACAATTGAATGGTTTCACCGTAGTCAAAGCTAATGAACACCAACGTTTCATCATCCTGCATACAACCTTTTTTTATTGAGGGGGAATCCAAACTAACTGGCAAATGAGATACAGTTGAAGTCGGACGTTTTACATACACCTTAGCCAAATACATTTAAACTCAGTTTTTCAAAATCCCTAACATTTAATCCGAGTAGAAATTCCCTGTTTTAGGCCAGTTAGGATCACCACTTTATTTTAAGAATGTGAAATGTCAGAATAATAGTAGAGAGAATGATTTATTTCAGCTTTTATTTCTTTCATCACATTCCCAATGTGTCAGATGTTTACATACACTCAATTAGTATTTGGTAGCATTGCCTTTAAATTGTTTAACTTGGGTGAATTTTGGCCCATTCCTCCTGACAGAGCTGGTGTAACTGAGTCAGGTTTGTAGGCCTCCTGTTTCACACACACTTTTTTCAGTTCTGCCCACACATTTTCTATAGGATTGAGGTCAGGGCTTTGTGATGGCCAATCCAATACCTTGACTTTGTTGTCCTTAAGCCATTTTGCAACAACTTTGGATGTGTGCTTGGGGTCATTGTCCATTTGGAAGACCCATTTGCAACCAAGCTTTAACTTCCTGACTGATGTCTTGAGATGTTGCTTCAATATAACCACATCATTTTCCTCCCTCATGATGCCATCTATTTTGTGAAGTGCACCAGTCCCACCTGCAGCAAAGCACCCCCACAACATGATGCTGCCACCCCCACAATGTGATACTGCCAAACCATGCTTCACGGTTGTGATGGTGTTCTTTGGCTTGCAAGCCAACCCCTTTTTCCTCCAAACATAACGATGGTCATTATGGCCAAACAATTATATTTTTGTTTCATCAGACCAGAGGACATTTCTCCAAAAAGTTGATATAGGACTTGTTTAACTGTGGATATAGATACTTTTGTACATGTTTCCTCCAGCATCTTCACAAGGTCCTTTGCTGTTGTTCTGGGATTGATTTGCACTTTTTGCACCAAAGTTCGTTCGTCTCTAGGAGACAGAACGCGTCTCCTTCCTGAGCGGTATGGCGGCTGCGTGGTCCCATGGTGTTTATCATTGCGTACTATTGTTTGTACAGATGCACGTGGTACCTTCAGGCATTTGGAAATTGCTCCCAAGGATGAACCGGACTTGTGGAGGTGTACAATTCTTTGTCTTGGCTGATTTCTTTTGATTTTCCCATGATGTCAAGCAAAGAGGCACTGAGTTTGAAGGTAGGCCTTGAAATACATCCACAGGTACACCTCAAATTGACTCAAATTATGTCAATTAGCCTATCAGAAGCTTCTAAAGCCATGACATCATTTTCTAGAAGTCAACTTAGTGTATGTAAACTTCTGACCCACTGGAATTGTGATACAATGAAGGATAAGTGAAATAGTCTGTCTGTAAACAATTGTTGGAAAATTACTAGTGTTATGCAAAAAGTAGATGTCCTAACCGACTTACCAAAACTATAGTTTGTTAACAAGAAATTTGTGGAGATGTTGAAAAACGAGTTTTAAGAGTTTTAATGACACCAACCTAAGTGTATGTAAACTTCCGACTTCAACTGTAAGTATGGAAGAGCGATAGCATAGTAGGTGCTATCTAGAATCCATAGATTAACCCTTTTTGGGTTCCATGTAGAACCCTTTCCACAGAAGGTTCTACATGGAACCCAAAAGGATTTCTACCTGGAACCAGAAAGGGTTCTCCTATGAGGACAGCCTGAAGAACATTTTTGGAACCCTTTTTTCTAAGAGTGTATGCTAGAGGACAAATTCCTTTTTTATCAAGCCATTCAGCTGGACATTTGAACTTCTGACACGTCTTCACCTGTTCAAGCAGCCTTTAGTTTATGGCCACATCAAAGATAAGTATTGTCATTTATAAGGGATGTGAGGGGTATAAACAGGGGAGAAGTAGAACACGGTGGGCCAAAAAAAATATAATAATTGTCAGCCAACAAACTTACTGTACTACCCCCTCAAAGCTGTAATTTCAAAATCCCTTTTAAGAGGATATTGCTTTTCGCTTTCTACAATTTTTTAATATCCAGATTTTTACTGAGCCAAGTGAAACGCATCTAATACCCAGCGGCATTTTGCTGTTGCTACCCTGAAGGTGGTGCGGAGACAAGTTATTAGAGTTTAATAGCATCTGTATGGACAAAACTTCTCAGAGAGACCAGCCCTGGAGGAGAAAAGCTCAACGCCAGGCTTCTGAGCATGTTAATAATTACAAAGCCGAGCCACAGAGGTGGGTTGGAGGACATTTTGACTGTTTCATGAACACAATAAGGAACGGGAGCAGCATTCAAAGGAATGCTATTTACCTCCCCTCTTCTCCCCTCTGCCACTTTCCTAAAATGCTCACACTCAGCCACTCCGTGGCATCCCAAGATGCATCTGTGGTCAGCATGCAATGAGTTGATTTAAAAAAAAGCTAATACAACAGAGGATGCTGTTTCATTTCACTATGTCTAGTATCTGTAATGACTGTCTGAGTTGTACAATGGTTTTTGGCTAACATGGTTTGGACAGTCTCTTCAGAGCGATAAGACTTGTTTCGGTGGGCACTGTGGTGGTGAGTCATATTGTGACCCTCATTCATCAGAGCCATGACCACAGAGAAAAACCCCTTTCACTGCTTTATTAAGGTTAACAATAAAAAGAGGATCAGGAAATTGGCTCATGCCACTATATTACATTTAGGGTGAAAAGACATGACAGCTAGACTGAATAGCTTCTTAATACAGTATCTGTTTGGACAAAGCAGCCTAGTCTGAGTACAGAAGATCCACGTTGTGGGTTATTGAAGAGCTGCTTTATGTTGTTATATTGCATTTGACTATAATAGCGCGTTCAGTTACTTATCTCCCGTCCCTCTGTTGAAATCCCTCAAATAGGGCCAGCATGACAGCTTCGAAATGAGAGAAACTACTTCCAAGAGATTGGCCTCTGAGCTATTGCACAGCAGCAACAACAGCAAGTGCCTCTGGTGCCCTTGGAAGATGCATGAGTCATAAAGGACAGGACAGACAGTAATGTACAAGACACAGCGCCACCACCAAGACATACACGCAATTACAATCAATGTCTTACTGCTGCATCCATGTCAGAAAACATCCTTCGTTGAGTTTGTGTGGCCATACTAACTTGATTAGCCTAGTAGAAACGAATGACATCAGTACATGTGGGTATGGACGGTATTTTTTAGTGTACAGATCATAACATCCCATACCCCTAACATTGATTATAAACAGTGTATTTAATGTCTGGCTCTTGACCTCCCTCCGCCCTGATGTGACTCGGTAGGAGGAGATTTGGTTGGATGAATCCCACACTAGCCAATGACATTCCTCTATTGTTTTACTACCAAGGTCATTGTTGATCCTTGTTGATCATTTACTAAGGATGAATGAAATGTGATATCCGGCTGTTAATGAATCTACAAATATACTCAGTGTGGCCATAATGTGTAGTAAACAGTGAAATCTGGTATGTGGATGCTAGTGTCCCTCCCTTCCGAAGAGCAAGGCGGTAGTAAACATTATAGCTGCTAGACCAATGGCAGCCCCAGCCCGACTTGTACTAGAATAGAACCCCCCTTCCGGTCACGGCTCGACGAGACCCTGATTGAGGAGGGATGCCGAGTGATAAGAAAAGATATACCTTTCCCACACCTGTTTCACCCCCCCTCTTTGGAATGAATAGCCAGTGTCGAGCTCCGGTGATTCTCCATTACTGCCCGGTGGAAGGTGTGTGTGGCTTTCATGGCCGCCTGGCGAGATTAGCCTCTGATACAAACATCCTTGTTTGTCACCATGGCAACCAAGTCTCCCGCCTGCCGTGGGTTGTCATGCCGCCTCTTCCTCCCTCACCCCTCCCTTGTGAGTGCTGTAGATGAACACAAGCAGTTCCCTGTTACAAGCCACAGCGTGCTCCATTTAGTTATCTCCCTAATCTGTAAAATGAGCCTCTCCTCCCTCTTCCAGTCCATTGTCTTTCAGGGTGCTGCGTTTACATTACACCCCCAGTCATGGACTGTTCAATTTTTCTCTCTTGCAGCTGAAAGATGAAATTGCCCGCGAGCTAAGCGCGTGTCAATTGCTATAATAATAACATGGCAAAATAAGCCCATAGCTCTGCCTCTGCTGCTCTCAGAATGAAAATGTAAAAAAGTGAAAAATAGCGACAACTAGCTTAGTTTCATATTTTGTTTGATTGGTCTCCCCTCCCTCCATCAATGGAACAGTCTGATGGATTTGGGGATCCCCTGAAGGACAATACAAATGAGTAAGCATGCTTACGGAACGGCACATCCCACTGGGCACACACTGGTTGAATCAACGTTGTTTTCACATAATTTCAATGAAATTATGTGGAACCAACGTGGAATAGACGTTGAATTGACGTCTGTGTCCAGTGGGATGTATCTTCACGAGAGAGAGAGAGCCAGGCTTCTCCAGAGCCAGACAGAGAGGCCTCCCCAAAACATGTCCACCCAGTCAGACAGAAAACAACACTTATTACCACAGCGCCAAGAGGGCAACTCGCCCCATTGGGGATAATAGCCATGCATCTGGTTAAATTGGCTAAACTGTAGTACTAGCTCTGTGTCTAGTCTGAAGTCTGGAGTGTAGTAACAGATAATATTCCTCTCTATTAAACCTTGGGACTTTTGTATTGCACAGCTTGAAGCATAAGATGTAACATTTTCTATTGAATAAATGTAGAGAATGTAGAACATTTGCATATTTGGCCATTTTTATCACATTTGGCAGCATTAATAGCGGCCATTTTCTCCTCTCTTCAGTGGGTGGTGGCTGGAGAGTCCATATTGTTGCTGGTGGGGAAATCTCAGAGCATACATTTGCTGTTCCTTATCTCCTAAATTAACTCATTACCTTGACATCCTGCCTTCCATCCCCTGCACAGATTGGCCTTGAATGTCTAATGAAACATGGCTGTCCCCTCCCATATGTACGGTGATAGATATCTCGCCACTGCTCTCGCCATTGATTTTTACTTCACTCTACAGTCAGATGAATACTCTCGAGGAGAAAGAAAATGAAGGAAGATAAGATCTGGGGCAAAAAATATAACTCCCTCCTACAGTATATAGACTTCCTGTGGCCATGTCCCCTCTGAACTGAAGGTATATCAAACTCCGAGCAAGGCTCTGCTAGCCATCACTCTGCCTCCTACAACACCACCAAAGCAATCTCAACAAATAGCTGTTTGCTCAGCGCACAGAGGACCCCACTCAGGGGGTTTGTCGTCATTGTTCCACCACTACAAAAGTGAGGCAGCCGTCGATAACAAAGTTGTGGGCGTAAATTGGGTGTACAATTTCCCCCTGGCTTGCGGTTTGATTGATTGTAAATGGGCAGTGAGATGAGAATGGGAGTGTGTGTCCAGGCCAGGAGGTGGGAAGGCTTTTAGATAGATCTCAGCTGGGTCTCGTCTGACCTTGTCCATCTGCTAGGTCTCCCCAGCATGGGGCCAACACCTAGCAACACATAGCACAACCAACAGCAAATGACTGCTACAAGATGGACTATATGGATGGGCAACAACTGTCTTCTGGGGCGTGGAGCATGCGTAACACCCATTTACTTCCCCTGTCGATAACCTATACTCTTCCCATTTGCTACTGGGAACCAAGAACCTTATGTGCCAAACCATTCTATTCACGCCAATTACTTTGTTTTCCTGGCGGTTTATTTTAATTGCGTACTATATGCAAATTGGTGCAGGATGACATAGATCTCACCTGAGACATGGTGGATGATAGCAGAGATATGATAACGGCAGATTTCCTCCTGTTTTCATCTCAGGAACATACTCGGTCACTAAGAAACATTGATTATGCATGCGTTGTGCATTGTACAACAAACGTTGAGGCTGCTGGCATTAATGACAATTATGCTAATGTGGGAAACAATCAAGGTATTTCACCCCAGTCCAGATGCATGTGGAACATGCAGTATTGTTTCAGATGTTGCTCAGTAAATTATTTATCAGCTTCCTTCCATGGAGTGTAAATGGGTTAAACTAATCAACCTTGCACACACCACTGCAGCAGTGCTTTCAAGAGGTGTATGCTAAAACTAGCTAATACTATGCTAATACAGTAATACATTGAATTATTCAAAGGGCTTTGTTAACTCCAACAAGTGAATCTTAGATCATTTTTTCAGCTTCTGTCAGCTTTCCTTTATATGGTCTTTGTGTGCTCTTCGTAGGATAAAAAAAATATTCACCTGTTAATATTATCTTTGCGGAAATCAGATTCATACAGTACCTTACTATTTTATGACAAGATATTTGAGTTGAACCCTTTCATAATTAATTTAGCGTTCAATGCAAAAAGAGCATTTCCGAGCATTTGATGTTATTTGAAAGAGCATTTATTCCAGTCTCTTGCTGACTAATTCCGTTTGACTCATGTCTACTGTCTTCTTGTCTTGTCAGACACCTGTGACAGCACAGAACACTCTGATTAGTTAGCGAGCCCCACCCTAAGGCAGCACAGAACACACTGATTAGTTAGCGAGCCCCACCCTAGAGCAGCACAGAACACACTGATTAGTTAGCGTGCCCCACCCTAGGGCAGCACAGCACACTCTGATTAGTTAGCGAGCCCCACCCTAAGGCAGCACAGAACACACTGATTAGTTAGCGTGCCCCACCCTAGAGCAGCACAGAACACACTGATTAGTTAGCGAGCCCCACCCTAGAGCAGCACAGCACACTCTGATTAGTTAGCGTGCCCCACCCTAGAGCAGCACAGAACACACCGATTGGTTAGCGTGCCCCACCCTAGGGCAGCACAGCACACTCTGATTGGTTAGCGTGCCCCACCCTAGAGCAGCACAGCACACTCTGATTAGTTAGTGTGCCCCACCCTAGAGCAGCACAGCACACTCTGATTGGTTAGTGTGCCCCACCCTAGGGCAGCACAGCACACTCTGATTGGTTAGTGTGCCCCACCCTAGAGCAGCACAGCACACTCTGATTGGTTAGTGTGCCCCACCCTAGAGCAGCACAGCACACTCGGATTGGTTAGTGTACCCCACCCTAGGGCAGCACAGCACACTCTGATTGGTTAGTGTGCCCCACCCTAGGGCAGCACAGCACACTCTGATTGGTTAGTGTGCCCCACCCTAGAGCAGCACAGCACACTCTGATTGGTTAGTGTGCCCCACCCTAGGGCAGCACAGAAGCCGAAGGAGCCGATGGAGAAGGATTGGACTTGTTCACCTCTAAGACATTCTGCTTAGCCCACTGTTGGCTATGCTGTGGTCTGTTCACCTTAATTTAAGGATCATAAATCAATCCATAGAAATAGTCTTGCCTTGAGAGAAAACAGACTGCTCTGGTGATCAATCATATGTCGAAATGGTCTTCTCATGTTCCTCATCAGCATCAGTGTTGTTGCATCAATGTCATTCATGATTTCCTTACATTCTGTCAATATAAAAAAAATGTTTTATTGAATAGGCATTTTGTGTTACCCCTTTACACACATGGGAATTGGCCTGTGTGGATAGGGCTACATTGAATAAGTATAAAAAGCATATGCATAACCATGGTAGCAATTGAAAGGAAACAGTTTGGAGAGAATGGGGAGGTTATTAGACAAAAGGGGACCAAAGGTCAATCAAAACATTATGCTGTTTTATGTGCATTTTACATGTACTGTACTTTTCACAGCATTTGTTGATAATGAAATCTGAAAATCCTCTGGGTACATTCAGTAACGCGATAAGAATGTGTTGTAGGTGCAACATAATGTAAGACAAAAGAATGACAAAGGTTTGAATGTCTCCAAGTGGCCACAAACCTCTCCAAAGTGTGCACAGTTACTAAGTAATTTCAATGCTCTTTATGACCCAAAGAAGAGTCTTGAACTATAAGGTGCTTTTATTTAGCTCTCCTAGTTGTGCCATTTAGGAACTACAGCAAGCACACTTGTAGTTGTTTCGTTTGGAACACAGCCCTGCATCCCTGTCATCACACAAGAAACGGTCCATTATAAATCGCAATCTGGGTCAGCTAGTGAGAGAGATAAGTGTTTCCAGTTTCAGAGATTTTTGTAGTTCGTTTCAGTCATTGGCAGCAGAGAACTGGAAGGAGAGGCGGCCAAAGAAAGAATTGGTTTTGGGGGTGATCTATTGCCAACATGACTAGCTAAGTTATAAAATATGATCTTACAGTGTTAGGTTTTCACAAGGCAATGCAGAGAAACAGAGCGTCATTTTTGTGCGCATAGAAAGGAGTCATGTGCGCATTCAGGTGCGTGCCGCAAATTCACTTCACAATCAACAAACATATGCTCATTCTGTTCAGAACAACCCAGGGTATGACGACATGTCATCTTGTAACTGTACATCAAACATAGTGAACATAAATGATGAAACTGTATTTGACATGAGTTGTATGATTTGGAGATGTGATGTGCACATTTGGACTCACGGGTGTTTGGCTTGCTTGTATGACATTAAAGCAGTACTTATTATAATGCAGTATTTATTATAATCCTCAACGTCTCATCTTTCAAAATATATACATTGAGTCCTCTTAATATACAGCATTTCCCTCACTCGGACAACAAAAAATGTGCAAAAGTTGCCTGATTTGTGGGAGGGGTGGTTCACCTTCAGAACATCTGTCAGTCAAAACCCATTCAGAGCTCTGAATCGCAGAGCCAGAACTCTGACATTATGTTCGAATTTAGGCACTTATTAGTTCCCAAATATTCCATTTTCAACCTGTATATGGGTACGAGTGTAAAGGGCCACCGCACTAGAATAGATGTACAAGTATTTACCCACGTTGTACTCACAAAAGAACAGCAGACAAATAAAAAACACCAGATATTCTTGAAAAGGAAAGAGCAGGAACTTGTCCGCCTGCCAGCAGTAGCCACTAAACACCATGGGTCCTAGCTACATTGAGGGTTTTTAAAACTGTTTCTATTTAGTGGCCGGCAGGAGGCAAGGACTGCCTCAATGTCAGAGTTCTCACCAACCGTGCTTAGTCTCTCCGGCCCTCAGGGGCCCCACTCACATATTCCAAGAATCTTCCATTAATAACCTGGCAACCCAGCCTCCCCTTGCGGCCGCCCAACCCTGCTAAGAACCCCCAGTGGGCCGTGGGGTACAACCAAGCACAGACAGTCACGACCCTCCAGACGGTGACTAAACACGGCTGTGTTTGTGCAGCATTCACAGACCTGTACAGCATGGGGATAAAACAAGGAAGGTCCGTGGATCTGCACCAGTCACTCCAGTTTTGTGAATTCAGATAGGCATCCAGGGCATTAACACACATGGGTTCATTGCTAGAAGGTGTATGTGAATGACTGTAATGGATTAGAGGCTCTTAAAGACGTGAGGTTCATTTGCACATTAGTATTCCCACCCATATAGGCTGGAGTCGTTCACTCTTTCGGATAACAGAGTGGTTAATTTGCCTTTTCAGATGATGGAGAGATGGCTGCAGTGAGGTTCACTGCCTCTAGATACTGCTGCAACCTGAAATGTGACGGCCCCTTTTGATGAATCAGTGGCCACCAACAGACTGACTCTCGTGACATCTGCATCTGTTCATATATGAATATTCAATTATGCCATTATTGGAACATGGATAAAGGAGATTGGAACTGAGCTCAAATGTTGTGGGAGGCAGGAGCTATTTCGGGAGAAAGATGGAAGAGTGGAGTGTGTATGCTACATTTGAGTGGCGCTGAATGGCGTTTCTGTGAGCTACAATGAAGCCGTACTAACCCTGAATTAGCACCCCATTTCACCAGCCGCCTGCAACTCACGCGGGGCACCAAGACCTTACACCTGTGGCGATGCCTCTGCCAAGCTTCTACACCCTCATGAAAAAATACTACAGAATTACTACTCATCACTACTTCACAAGAGCTACACAAAACCTGCTAGTTTTGCTACTTGATTACTATTGTGATGTCTAGTACACCAGTCATCATTTTTGTAGTAATGAGTGATACATTGGTACGTTTCACTACTGGTGAACACTACATATTTACAATTCAAATAACTACATTTGACACCAGTGGCTTGCAAAATTATTCCCCCCCTTGGCATTTTTCCTATTTTGTTGCCTTACAACCTGGAATTAAATAGATTTTTTAAGGGTTTGTATCATTTGATTTACATAACATGCCTAATGCACATTTTTTGTGTATGTAACAAACAAGAAATAAGACCAAAAAAAAGAAAGAAAACTTGAGCGTGCATAACTATTCACCACCCCCCAAAATCAATACTTTGCAGAGCCACCTTTTGCAGCAATTACAGCTGCAAGTCTCTTGGGGTATGTCTCTATAAGCTTGGCACATCAAGCCACTTGGATATTTGCCCATTTTTCAAGGCAAAACTGCTCCAGTTCCTTCAAGTTGGATGGGTTCCGCTGATGTACAGAAATCTTTAAGTCATACCACAGATTCTCAATTGGATTGAGGTCTGGGCTTTGACTAGTCCATTCTAAGACATTTAAATGTTTGTCCCTTAAACCACTCAAGTGTTGCTTTAGCAGTATGCTTAGGGTCATTGTCCTGCTGGAGAGTGAATCTCTGAATTTCCCTGTATTTAGAGCCATCCATCATTCCTTCAATTCTGACCAGTTTCCCAGTCCCTGCCGATGAAAAACATCCCCACCACATGATGCTGCCACCACCATGCTTCACTGTGGTGATGGTGTTCTCGGGGTGATGAGAGGTGTTGAGTTTGTGCCAGACATAACATTTTCCTTGATGGCCAAAAAGCACAATTTAGTCTCATCTGACCAGAGTATCTTCCCATATGTTTGGGGAGTCTCCCACATGCCTTTTGGCGAACACCAAATGTGTTTGCTTCTTTTTTTCTTTAAAGCAATGGCTTTTTTTCTGGACAGTCTTCCGTAAAGTCCAGCTCTGTGGAGTGTACGGTTTAAAGCGGTCCTATGGACAGATACTCCAATCTCCGCTGTGGAGCTTTGCAGCTCCTTCAGGGTTATCTTTGGTCTCTTTATTGTCTCTCTGATTAATTCCCTCCTCGCCTGGTCTGTGAGTATTGGTTGGCAGCTCTCCCTTGGCAGGTTTGTTGTGGTGCCATATTCTTTCCATTTTTGAATAATGGATTTAATAGTGCTCTGTGGGATGTTCAAAGTTTCTGATATTTTTTTAACCCAACCCTGATCATTTTTGGAGAGCTCCTTGGTCTTCATGGTGATGCTTGCTTGGTGGTGCCCCTTGCTTAGTGGTGTTGTGGTGCCCCTTGCTTAGTGGTGTTGCAGACTCTGGGGCCTTTCAGAACAGATGTATATATACTGAGATCATGTGACAGATTATGTGACACTTAGATTGCACACAGGTGGACTTTATTTAACTAATTATGTGACTTCTGAAGGTAACTGGTTGCACCAGATCTTATTTTGGGGCTTCATAGCAAAGGGGGTGAATACATATGCACACACCACTTTTACATTTTCTATTCTTTAGAATTTTTGGGTCTATTTTTTTGTATGTCCATTACATGAAATCCAAAACAAAATCCATTTAAATTACAGGTTGTAATACAACAAAATAGGGAAAACGCCAAGGGGGGTGAATACTTTTGCAAGGCACTTGACTACTGTGTAACTACTGAGATTTTTGGAATCTACATCTTAAAACCTACACGTTCACTATGGAATTACTATGTAATTGTCACACCCTGACCATAGTTTGCTTTGTATGTTTCTATGTTTTGTTTGGTCAGGGTGTGATCTGCGTGGGCATTCTATGTTGTGTGTCTAGTTTGTCTGTTTCTGTGTTTGGCCTGATATGGTTCTCAATCAGAGGCAGGTGTTAGTCATTGTCTCTGATTGGGAACCATATTTAGGTAGCCTGTTTGGTATTGAGTTTTGTGGGTGATTGTTCCTGTCTCTGTGTTTGTTTGCACCAGATAGGGCTGTTTCGGATTTTCACGTTACCTTTATTGTTTTTGTAATTGTTCGTTATCATCTTGATTAAAGATGTATAGATAAGATAACCACGCTGCATTTTGGTCTGCCTCTCCTTCCCAGGAAGAATCCCGTTACAGTAATGCCTACACATTACTGCTGTATGTCTACTTAATCCCTGTTGAATTACTACTGCCATTTGTGTGTGTAGTGTTGTCACTACTGATCACGACTGAATAGCTCCTGATTCTTTTTATTTCCCTACAAACCCTTCTGAATTGTTATTTAAACAGACACATTTGCTACTGTTTACCTGCTCAGAATCACTATTGGCATCTTCTTGTTTCACCATTGTGTCACTACTAGACTAGTACACATGTTAGTTCCTCAAGTTTCTAGCTGTAGTTATGTCATCAAACAAGAAATAATAAGCTTGTACAAACAGAACTGCATTTTCTGAACGTGTTAAATTAATTACTTATCAAATTACATATCTACACATTTGTTATGCCTTTGAAGCTGTGTCTTCATTCAGCATTGATTTAGCTATCTTCAGATCCTCTTTTTTGTTGCAGCCATATTTCTCCACCATGAAACCTTTTAGAAAATAAAGGCAAGCACAAGAGACAACCAATTACAAGCCATTATCAATCATCTGCTAACAGAGGTCCAATAAGACAACACAGAAAAACATTTGATAAGCAATGTTAGTCTTACCAACAATGGCCTCCAGTCTTCTTATGTCGAGGGCCTCCTTGGTGGCAGGTCAAAAGAGGTAAGTGGAATGTTTATCAATATGAACATACTGCATATTTCCATTCAATATCACATACAGTACTTATTAGCTAGCATGACGAAAACAGAGGCTACATAGCTACATTTCTCTCTCATCGTCACTCAATGCATAGGTTTACCTCCACTGTATACACATCCTACCATACCCTTGTCTGTACATTATGCCTTGAATCTATTCTTCCTTAACCAGAAACCTGCTCATTTTACTCTATGTTCCGAACATACTAGACGACCAGTTCTTATAGCCTTTATCCGTAACCTTATCCTACTCCTCCTCTGTTCCTCTGGTGATGTAGAGGTTAATCCAGGCCCTGCAGTGCCTAGCTCCACTCCTACTCCCCAGGAGCTCTCTTTTGATGACTTCTGTAACTGTAAAAGCCTTGGTTTCATGCATGTTAACATTAGAAGCCTCCTCCCTAAGTTTGTTTTATTCACTGCTTTAGCACACTCTGCCGTCCCGGATGTCCTAGCTGTGTCTGAATCCTGGCTTAGGAAGACCACCAAAAATCCTAAAATTTCTATCCTTTACTATAACATTTTCCGACTAGATAGAACTGCCAAAGGTGGCAGAGTTGCAATCTACTGCAGAGATAGCCTGCAGAGTTCTGTCGTAGTATCCAGATCTGTGCTCAAACAATTTGAGCTTCTACTTTTAAAAATCCACCTTTCCAGAAACAAGTCTCCAACCGTTGCCGCTTGCTATAGACCACCTTCTGCCCCCAGCTGTGCTCTGGACACCATATGTGAATTGATTGCTCCCCATCTATCTTCAGAGCTTGTGCTGTTGGGTGACCTAAACGGGGACATGCTTAACACCCCGGCCATCCTACAATCTAAGCTTGATGCCCTCAATCTCACACAAATTATCAAGGAACCTACCAGGTACAACCCCAAATCCATAAACACGGGCACCCTCATAGATATCATCCTGACCAACCTGCCCTCCAAATACACCTCCGCTGTCTTCAACCAGGATCTTAGCGATCACTGCCTCATTGCCTGCATCCGTAATGGGTCTGCGGTCAAACGACCACTCCTCATCACTGTCAAACGCTCCCTTAAACACTTCATTCAGCAAGCAGGCCTTTTTAATCGACCTGGCCTGGGTATCCTGAAAGGATATTGACCTCATTCCGTCAGTAGAGGATGCCTGCTTATTCTTTAAAAGTGCTTTCCTCACCATATTAAATAAGCATGCCACATTCAAAAAATTTTGAACCAGGAACAGATATAGCCCTTGGTTCACTCCAGACCTGACTGCCCTTGACCAGCACAAAAACATCCTGTGGCGTACTGCATTAGCATTGAATAGCCCCCGCGATATGCAACTTTTCAGGGAAGTTAAGAACCAATATACACAGGCAGTTAGGAAAGCAAAGGCTAGCTTTATCAAACAGAAATGTTCATCCTGTAGCACAAACTCCCAAATATTCTGGGACACTGTAAAGTCCATGGAGAATAACAGCACCTCCCAGCTGCCCACTGCACTGAGGCTATGAAACACTGTCACCACCGATAAATCCACAACAAGCTTTCCACCTGGCTACTCCTACCCTGTTCAACAGCTCTGCACCCCCCACAGCAACTTGCCCAAGCCTCCCCATTTCTCCTTCACCCAAATCCAAATAGCTGATGTTCTGAAAGAGCTGCAAAATCTGGACCCCTACAAATCAGCAGGGCTAGACAATGTGCTCCCTCTCTTTCTAAAATTATCAGCCGAAATTGTTGCAACCCCTATTACTAGCCTGTTCAACCTCTCTTTGTATTGTCTGAGATCCCCAAAGATTGGAAAGCTGCCGTGGTCATCCCCCTTTTCAAAGGCGGAGACACTCTAGACCCAAACGGCCACAGACCTATATCTATCCTACCCTGCCTTTCGAAGGTCTTCGAAAGCCAAGTTAACAAACAGATCACCGACCATCTCGAATCCCACGCTCAAGGTCCTAAACGATTTCATAACCGCCATCAATAAGAGACAATACTGAGCAGCTGTATTCATCGACCTGGCCAAGGCTTTTGACTCTGTCATTCACCACATTCTTATCGGCAGACTCAACAGCCTTTGTTTTTCAAATGACTGCCTTGACTGGTTCACCGACTACTTCTCTGACAGAGTTCAGTGTGTCAAATCGGAGGGCCTGTTGTCCGGACCTCTGGCAGTCTCTATGGGGGTGCCACAGGGTTCAATTCTCGGGCCGACTCTTTTCTCTGTATACATCAATGAGGTCGCTCTTGCTGCTGGTGATTCTCTGATCCACCTCTACGCAGATGACTACTTCTGGCCTTTCTTTGGACACAGTGTTAACAAACCTCCAGACGAGCTTCAATGCCATACAATTCTCCTTCCGTGGCCTCCAACTGCTCTTAAATGCAATTCAAACTAAATGCATGCTCTTCAACCGATCGCTGCCCACACCTGCCCGCCTGTCCAGCATCACTACTCTGGACGGTTCTCACTTAGAATATGTGGACAACTACAAATACCTAGGTGGGGGGACAAAATGGCGCCGTAGAGAGAATACGGTGTTTCAGCGAGCTCTCGTGGCATTCGTAAATTTATATTCTTACATTAATCTCCTAGCTTGAAAAAGTGGTAGAATTGGCTAAATAAGTTACCATATAATGAGTCTTGACGACTATTTTGCAAAAATCTCCGACAACATGCCCAATAGAACTACTAAGAAGTCGACCAAAACCACCACCCCTGTGGATGTGCATGAGGAGCTAGCTAACATTAGCGAAGCTAACACCATTGCGGATCCAGGCACAATGGAACTGATGATTCAAAAGATGACTGATAACATTGCTAAAGTGATCGATGCTAAGATAAGAACGGTCTTGGAAGCAATAGCAGGCCATTCAGCTGAAATACAGAGGGTTGTGAAACGTGTTGTTGAGGCGGAAGGAAGAATTTCTGCAGTGGAAACTTCAACTACATCTATGGACGCTAAGATAAAAGCACTTGAGAAACAGGTGCGCGAAATGGCGGAGCACATTGACGACTTGGATAATTGAGGACGCAGATGCAATATTCGTGTTGTGGGACTCCCGGAAAATTCTGAAGGGACATGTTCAGTAAAATTCTTTGAGGAATGGATCCCTGGCTACCTACAAATGGACACTAAGGCTGGTCGTGTGAAGCTGGACAGAGCCCATCGCTCTCAACCACCGATACCCGGTCCCAATCAGCGCCCACAGCCGGTGGTTATAAAGTTCCACAACTTCACCGACAAGCAGCGCGTCATGGATGCGGCTAGAAACATCGGCTCTGATGGTAGTCAACATAAAGGTCCAAAGGTCTCATTCTTCAATGATTATTCCACAGCGGTTGTACGAAGACGCAAAGCGTTTGATGAGGCGAAGGCTCGACTCAGGAGAATGAAGATGGACTACGCACTGTTGTACCCGGCCACATTGAAGATTATGGTCAACGGATCACCTAAAAAGCTCTACACACCTGAAGAGGATGCTGCGTTTATTGACTCTCTCGGGTAAATAACTTTAAGCTGCACCTCCACAGCATTGAATAACCTTGTTTATTTTTGGTTGAATCTGATCATGAAACAGTGGTGTGAGTCCTCACGTACTCCGGCTCAGTAATATTCGTATCTTTATTATTTTTCTTGCTAAAGTAATAGCCGCTATAGCTCAGGCTGAGATATGTGTGAATCCATATTGGTGCCCAGGCTTGGTTTTAGGTGGAAGAGCCTCAATCTTCTTCTATTGATTTTCTTTTCCATATATATAAAGGATGAGGCTATTGAGCGGCAATGCGGACTTAAGAGTCTACATTGGAAAGTTGAAATCCCCTGCATGTTAGCTAGTGGGAAAACCCCCCTTTGGATCTTTACATGTTTAATTTTTGGGATTAGTATAGTTCGAGTTCAGGGTTCATATTTTTTGTTTATGCTCAGTGAGATAGAGGAGAGTTCAACACATGGAAAAAGGTACCACCCCACTTTTACAGTAGGATCCAGTCTGGATATTGAATGGTCAAGATACAATGGCAGATAACAGACTGCGTGTATGTACATGGAACATTAGAGGGAGCCATAACCCCATTAAAAGAAAGAAAGTACTGTCTTTTTTGAAAAAATTCAATATTGATATTGCCCTGTTGCAAGAAACTCATTTGGATGATAAGGAGCACCTGAAATTACAACAAGGGGGGTTTGGTCAAGTGTTTTTCTCATCATTTACATCCAGAAGTAGAGGTGTAGCAATTCTGGTGAAAAAGAACTTACCACTTAAGGTCTTGAATTGTGTGAAAGATACATTTGGTCGCTTTGTTATAATTAATGGTACTTTACAAGGGCAGAACATTTCCATAATGAATATTTACTTCCCCCCCTGCTCACCCCCCTGATTTCCTCACTAAGGCATTTCTAGACTTTTCAGAATTAAACTCAGACACTGCAGTGGTTGGAGGAGATTTTAACTGCTTGTTGAACCCCCTTATTGATAGGTTTCCCAGCGGTATAGCTTCACTCTCTCCTCAAGCTAATTCACTTAAAGTTATTTGTGATGATCTGGGGTATGCGGATGTCTGGAGAGCTTTTCATCCCTCCAACATAGAGTTCACTTTTTTCTCTGCACCTCATGGATGTCAGACTAGAATAGATTATTTTTTTATGCCCAGGACATCTTTGCAGTCTGTTTTATCTGCTAGGATAGGAAGCATAGTCATATCTGATCATGCTGAGGTGATCCTGGACATAAAACTCAACGGGGCATTCAATAGGTCAAGATATTGGAGGTTGAACACAACCATTCTTAAAGACCATACATTCACATCATATTTTATTACAGAGTTTAAAGCATTTTTCTCTATTAACTCTCAATCAACAGATAACCCCTCGCTCCTTTGGGAGACCTGTAAAGCGTATGCCAGGGGTCTGATTATGTCATACACAGCTACTAAGAGACGGAAAAAGCGGGAAAAGCAAAAAATGTTAGAGGGTGAATTAGGAACTAAAGAGAAGGACTACATTAAAACGCCCACTCCTGCCCTATTAATGGAAATATCAGTCATTAGATCAACGTTAGACTCTCTCCTAACACAGGACGCTGAAAAGAAAATGAGATTTGTCAGGCAAAGGCTATATGAACATGGCGATAAGCCAGGAAAGTACTTGGCATACCTAGCTAAAAAGAGGGCTGACTCTCAGTCAATTGCTACTATTACTGATTCTGATGGTAATCATTTATATGAAAATAAATTGATAAGTGACTCATTTAAGAAATTTTATACAAACCTTTATGCCTCAGAACTGCCAAACTATGCACCCAAATTAATGGAGAACTTCTTTTGTAAGATTGAGCTCCCTACTATCTCCGAAGAGCAGAGGTCCCTCCTTAATGCCCCTATTACCAAGGAAGAGATCATGTTCGCAATTAAGAATCTGCAAAATGGTAAGGCCCCAGGACCAGACGGCTTTTGTAGTGAGTTCTATAAAGAGTTCCATGGCCTGATCCTTGAGCCATTGCGTGATATGTTTAACCACTCATTTTCAAATGACCAACTCCCTCAAACGCTGAGAGAAGCCAACATTTCACTTATTCTCAAAAAGGGAAAATGTCCAGAGTCTTGTTCCTCGTACAGACCAATTTCCCTTCTGAATGTGGATAGAAAATTGCTTTCTAAAATTCTAGCCACAAGATTAGAGGACCCACTGCCACTAATTGTGAAAGGAGACCAAACTGGCTTCATTAGGGCCGTAAGTCATGCAACAATGTCAGGCAGCTTCTTAATGTAATTCAAGCCTACCAACAAAGTGCTGTGGATGGTCTTGTGCTCTCCCTAGATGCTGAGAAAGCATTTGATCGTGTGGAGTGGTCTTACCTATTATTTGCTCTAAATAAATTTGGTCTGGGGGACAACTTTATAAAATGGGTGAAAGTTTTATATGATGATCCTCAGGCTGCTGTCCTTACTAATGGGCTACGGTCAAATAGCTTCTCTATACACAGAGGTACCAGACAGGGCTGTCCTTTATCCCCCCTCCTCTTTGTACTCGTTATGGCACCACTGGCCGAGGCCATCAGGGTAACGCCTGCTATACAGGGGCTGCTCACTGGTGATGTTCACTGTAAAATAAGCTTGTATGCTGATGATGTCCTGATATTCATCTCTAGTCCCGAGACTTCAATTACATCTCTTATTAATATTATTGAATTATTCAGCGAATTCTCAGGCTACAAGATTAACCTTACTAAGTCAGAGGCTATGCCACTTGGTAGCCTACACTCTGTACCTAATACTTCTCCCCCCTTCCCTTTTAAATGGTCTCCCTCAGGTTTCATGTATCTGGGTATATTTGTAACTCCTAAATTCCAGCTAATGTACAAAGCCAATTTTGTTCCCTTGTTTGATACAATAAGACAGGATCTGGAGCGCTGGAACTCTCTCCCGATTTCTTGGTTGGGTAGAATATCCCTCTTGAAAATGAACATTTTACCTAGACTACTTTACCCAATCCAAATGATCCCAGTATTACTCTCCAATAAGGTAATAAAGGATGTAAATTTGATGGCTAAGTTCCTTTATATGGAGTAAACGCAAGCCAAGACTTAAGATGGCAATATTGCAGCTGCCAAGTTCTATGGGCGGCTTGGACCTGCCCAATATCAGGTTCTATCAATGGTGTGCCCACCTTTGTTATATTTCTGACTGGATCACAAATGATGACTCCTCTATTTGGTTAGACATTGAGACTTCTCTTTCAAAATACCCCTTACAGGATCTTTTATTTTTCAGAAGTTTCAAGTCTGTTAGAAGATCACTGCAATAATCCCGTTACACTTAACACACTCAAAGTATGGAGGTCAGTTCAACGCTTCCTGGGAAGGTCCAAACTAACCTCTGCTCTTACCCCAATTCTTAACAACCCAGATTTCAGTCCAGGATTGCTGGATGCTGGCTTTAACTTATGGCTTAATAAGGGCATACGCAGGCTAAATGACTTATTTGCTGATAAGATTTTGTTGTCATTTGAGCGGGTGGTCGAGAAATATCGACTCCCAAAGCAGGACTTTTTCTGCTTCCTACAAGTAAGACATTAGATTCTGAAGAGCACCACCTTAATTGGTAACCCTGATGTGTCTGTCATTGAAATAATGCTTTTTTTCCCACAAAGGAAAATGTCTGTAAGTCTGGTTTATGATACTTTAAGGTCCTTTTCTGCTGTCAACACACAGAGGGTGAAATAAGTGTGGGAGGAAGAATTGTCTGTTACTATTGACGAAGAGATGTGGGAGGACATTTGGAGATATGCAAAAACAATGTCTATATGTAACCGTACTAGAGCTATCCAATTAAGAATAATACACAGATTGCATATATCCCCAAATCGCAGACATGCTTTTAGCCCCACTTCCTCTTCCCCTCAGTGTCTTAAATGCAAAACTGATACAGGCACCCTAACACATTGTTTATGGTCATGTACCAAAATACAAAGATACTGGTCTGGTGTTCTGCAAGAAATTGAAAAGATCCTAGGGGTTGATCTAGAATTGGACCCAGTTTCTTTACTGTTAGGTCTCCCTAGTAGGCATGTTACTTCTGTCGGTAAAAGGAGGCTTTACAACATCCTTACCTTCGCAGCGAGGAAAAACATCCTTTTACAGTGGATTAGTGATAAGGTTCCTTCTATTAAAGATTGGCATAAGATACTATTTGAATGGGTGCCTCTGGAATATCTGACATGTACATTGCATTCTAAAACAGACCAGTTCTACAAAGTATGGGAACCTTATCTAAATTACCTAGAACCTGAGGTATCAGCTATTATGCTGCAAGGATTCTCTTAGAATGGCGGGGATCTATGTATTTCAGAACTACACTGTACGTTCCATGTGTGGAACCTAACCTCTTGGTTTAAACTGAGCTTTTTTGTTTAATTTCTGTTTGTAAGTTTGTTTAAAATGTATGTATTGAGAGACGCAATGATGGTGATGGGGTGAGAGAAGCACCGAGCGGGAAGAGGAAAATGGTGTACGTATGTATGGGTGTGTATGTGTGTGTGTGCGTGCGCGTATGTATGCGTATGTGTGTGTATATGCATGGGTATATGTATGTGTGTGTATGTATGTGTATGTATGTATGTGTATATATATATATATGCACGTAGATATGTGTAAGTGGGTGCTGTTTTTCTTGTTTTTGTTCTGTGTGCTTTGTCTCTGTTGTTGTATCTCTTAATATGGGTGAAAATGGTGAAATTCCAATAAAAATACTGTTACAAATACCTAGGTGTCTGGTTAGACTGTAAACTCTCCTTCCAGACTCACATTACTAATCTCCAACCCAAAATTAAATCTAGAATCAGCTTCCTATTTCGCAACAAAGCATCCTTCACTCATGCTGCCAAACATACCCTCATAAAACTGACTATCCTACCGACCCTTGACTTCGGCGATGTCATGTACAAAATAGCCTCCATCACTCTACTCAGCAAATTGGATGCCGTCTATCACAGTGCCATCTGTTTTGTCACCAAAGCCCCATATACTACCCACCACTGCGACCTGTATGCTCTCGTTGGATGGCCCTCGCTACATATTCATCGTCAAACCCACTGGCTCATGGTCATCTATTAATCTTTGCTAGGTAAAGCCTCACCTTATCTCAGCTCACTGGTCACCATAGCAGCACCCACCCGTAGCATGCGCTTCAGCAGGTACATTTCACTGGTCACTCCCAAAGCCAATTCCTCCTTTGGACACTTTTCTTTTCAGTTGTCTGCTGCCAATGACTGGAACAATCTGCAAAAATCACTGAAGCTGGAGACTCATATCTCCCTAACTAACTTTAAGCATCAGCTGTCAGAGCAGCTCACAGATCACTGCACCTGTACATAGCCCATCTGTAAATAGCCCATCCAACTACCTCATCCCCATACTGTTATTTATTTATTTATTCATTTATTTATCTTGTTCATTTGCACCCCAGTATCTCTACTTGCACACTCATCTTTTGCACATTATCACTCCAGTGTTTAATTGCTATATTGTAATCGTTTCGCCACTATGGCCTATTTATTGCCTTATCTCCCTTATCCTACCTCATTTGCACATACTGTATATATACCATTTCTATTGTATTGTTGACTGTACTTTTGTTTATTCCATGTGTAACTCTGTGTTGTTGTTTGTGTCGCGCTGCTTTGCTTTATCTTGGCCAGGTCACAGTTGTAAATGAGAACTTGTTCTCAAATAGCCTACCTGGTTAAATAAAGGTGAAATAAAAACTAAAATAAAATGTCAATGTGGCTAGCAAACAGCTCAGCTAAACACAAGTGTTTTGGATAGCAATCTTTTTAATGTGGTAAAAAAGTTATATAAAAAGCTAAACAACGAAGGTATTCCCTAAAACATAAAGGAAAGTTCAAACTTATAGACTTAAGTTCAAACGTATAGATGGTGCCAGCATAAAGGCTATGAAAGAGGATGACAAAGGATGGAAGAGGATTGCATTGTCAAAAACAGTAGCTAGCTGACAACAACCAACTACTTCCTATTTTGTCTTCTTCTGTGGTCATGAAAAGCCGGTGTAGTCTGGCTTCAGTGTTGAGTAGTACAAGTCTCAACCTGATTATTACTGGAAACTACTGTTTTCTTACTGAACACGACAAAACTCTTCTTGTGTATCTTGAGTTGTGCATAAGATACATCTTCACGACACAATCCCTACAAGTCTCTACATAATCACTACTGCACGAATAGGTTTTGTTAATATTTTTTTATGGGGGCATTAAGACGCCAGTTTGTCCTTAGTAAGCTGGTGTTTGCTCTTGTCTCGGGGCAATGTCATTGAGTCAACATATTTATACATTTTTTGGGGGCGGTGGGGGGGGATGATTTGTGAAATGCGAAATCACCTGTGGATGAAATGGTGTAAAATCCTCATGAATAATTCACCATTGACTGGTCAAACAGGAAGGAAACTTTTATGGAACGTTCAGATTTGATCATATGTTGTCCTCAAGCTAACGGTGTTGCTGAACTGTATTTGGACATGCTAAACTCAGAGCTTACTGTTGTGATGTATGTGGTATTGGCAATGGAGGTTAGCAAAGTGGTTTGCTTTGTTCCCAGAATTGGACAGAAAAATCCCCTTCTCTCCTGTCATCCACTGTTGCAAAGTGGTGGCTCTTGATTGACCCCTGCCTGCGCAGGGTGTCAGAACAGTAAACACACTCAACAGCCAACTCCATCTCATGCCACAGATCACAATACACTGAGTGGCTCTCTGTTTACTATTCATCCACTTGCTATCACTTCCTTGTTTGCCTCTATTTCTCCCCCCTCTCTCTCTGTCTCTCTCCCTCCTTATCTCCATCTCTTTCGCACTATATATCTTTTTCACACTCTCAATAGATGCAGCTCTTCACTAGACACACAGCCATAGATAACATTTACCATTCATTAAGCTTGCGGGACATTCACAAAACGAATGTGTGTGTGCGTGGTAGTACATTGTCCTGTCTCTGTTATCTCCATTCATTTCCTGTCCATTATAGCTGCCCCTGGATGCAAAAGTATTGTTTCCGCCCGGCGCCTGGTGTTGGTCTGCATCAGCAAACATCCTTTGACGTTGATTTGACAAATTGTTTGTGTTCCAGATGCACTGAGTCCTTTGGCCCCAGGGTACCGTTTGCAGAACAACGATTCTACCTTTGCCTTGATCAATGACTTTACTTGAATCAGACCAGGATGTATTTTCATAGGACATCTAACTACCGGAAATCTCCATCAGGGGGTCAGTTCAATAACTGAGCGTCGTGAATCACACTAATGCTCCCTTAAATCCCTCCGATTTACTCCACATTATTTAACCAAATTTCAGCCCAGTTTGTCAGGTAACGTTATTTGAAGTTGTGCTTGGGCTTTTAAAGCCAGTGAACTAGTGGTTTAAACACTGAGTCAATGCCAATGTGTCTCCAAAGTCTCATGGATTTCTCACGTGCAGCTAAACAAGCAGAACAAGAGATTTTTACCTTGTCAGCTTGGGGATTTGATCTTACAACTTTTCGGTTACAAGTCCAATGCTCTAACCACTAGGCTACCTGCTGCCCCATTCATAACTACATTTGACTTACATTAGACAGAGAACAGTGAAATCCCATGTCATCTTGTTATCTCTCTGTAAAAGGCCATAAAAAGTATTGCATATTTATTTACTCTGTAACTTTTACCATTAAATGTTGAGGAGGAATGATTGGTTAGGTGTGTTAGCTAGTACAGGGTTGATGGTTGAAGCTGTCAGCCAGATAACACCTCTAGTTCCAAGGTGCTCTCCAAATGTTTCCCCAGATTCCACTTGGGGCCCTGGACCCA
This sequence comes from Oncorhynchus tshawytscha, assembly GCF_018296145.1. Taxonomy (NCBI): domain Eukaryota; kingdom Metazoa; phylum Chordata; class Actinopteri; order Salmoniformes; family Salmonidae; genus Oncorhynchus; species Oncorhynchus tshawytscha. The sequence goes on along the minus strand of NC_056443.1, from coordinate 4,923,500 downwards.
GTCCCTGTTCTGCTCAGCTAGCCTGGACACAAGCCCTATCAGGGTCTCATGTGTTAGTTTCACACCACACCAGCACCTCTTCCTCCCTCTCTGCCTGGCTGACAGGCACGTCCTCCACAGGGCAGAACGCCTCCGCGGGGAGGTGACACCGAGGTGTGTGGACTTAATGATGGGGCTGACGTTAACAGAACAGTGCCAACCACATGACTCCTCCAGTGCATCATCTGTTCTCCCTCACACCTCAGCCCCCACACAGTCACAAACCTACAGTATATATGTGGATGTGTGACTGTGAGACACATGTGCCTTTGACATGTCTGACTAGCATCATCATTGACAGGTATTAAATACCATATTATTATGGTTGTCCATGGAAGGTTTGGCTGACAGAATACTGAACTCTGATCTTATCTGAATTCTGCAAGTTAAGGATGTGCTGTGCTCTCTGATTATTAAGCGTTGTGGGTTAAACACACACACAGAAGGGCAATTTGCTGAGTTCACCAGCTTGCAGTATAGCAGATTTCAGCAGCAGTCTAGTGGACAGCTCCTCACAGCAACAAGCTAAAAGTGAGGTCTCAGAGACCACTTTCTATGCCTTGGCCTGTACCTAACATAGCACTGCTATACCATACAGTTATTCTGTTCAGAACAATAGTATGTATACACCATTTTTAAGAGTGTTTCCTTACTTGTCCTGCTATTTTCCAAATACAGTGGGGAAATTTTGTTACTCATTAACTTATGAAATGAGGTGTATGGAAAGATGCAGCCGTCCCTGTCCTGTTTGTCCCGAGGCGGCTTCCGTATGTCCCGCCATCAGTCAGGAAGTCAGTGTGTCAGATGTTTTATTCAAGACAGCTGGGTGTATTTTTGGCACCTGGCTGGTCCATCTGACCCACATCAAACAGCCCAGACACCTGTTCTACAAAGACACTGGGCTGTTTATCTGCCCCTCCCCCTCAGTCTGATCAGATCAAAGAAAAGGGAAACTTTCAACCAGGGGAACATTGGCTGAGATCCAAAGTTTATTTCAAAGCATGATATCTCTTTGTTGGTCATTTGCGTTGATCAAATCACTCATTTTGCCTTCCCTTTGGGACCAAAAGATGTATCTGTCTGTTTAGCCGCTGTTGTCTGTGCTTCCATTGTCCTTGCCAATGGCAGCATTCAACTCAACTGCCACAGAACTGACAGGTCCATCTAGACAAACGTCAAAAGATACATCAGGCCTCGTCTCTCTGACTATCTGTCTTTAGTGTCGGTGACACGAAGTGGAGAAGCAGTAAACTGATGGGCAGTGAACATCTTAAGACCTCTCAGTTGATAATGGCCCTTTCTCTTTCTACAGTTGAGTCCGTGGGGACGATTCCACACACTTGGTGTTTTTTAGATCTGCACATCTTTTTTTAATGTCCACTGTTCAAAGCAAATTGCGCTTTGAGATTTCACTTGACTTAATGGGATGTGGCTGTGAATGGCTGTTTCTCCGCGCCATTCAAAGTCGAACGTTCCTTTTTAAATCAAGTGGTTGATGTGCGGAGACTGGGAGCTCATCAGGACGCCTTCTGTCCTGTTGCATCCTTTTGATCACAGTGGCAACAACAGAGAAAAGCATCTGTCTCATGGTAGTCAGATCATGTTGTGACCTAGAAACAAATGAACACTGTAGCATAAAAACACTTTATGCACATCATTATGCTGACAAATAACCTTAATGTGGTATACATGCTGTGAGTAATGCCTCGTCTTTGGGGACTTAACCTCAGAGGAGAATCATTAATGCACAAAGGCAGTTGGCCCAATATTCCAAAGATGCAGGATACTCTTACCCAGAATATTATGATAGAAATGTCACAATGTCCATGTGAGAGAGGGGCTGGGTAAATGTGAGAGCCATGTCAGAGTTTGAAGTACAGCATGTCCTGTGTATATTTACAGGCTTACAATGTCATGGGTAAAGGACTGTCACAAAAATAGACATGTTCAAGTCTGTTCAATACAGTCACCGTACATCTCAAAAATACCAACAGCTAGATAGGTGATAAGTTAGCTTGGCGTATGACAATTTAGTCAAGCATGTGTGTGCATGTGTTCTTACATGTGCACGTGTGTGTGTGTACCCATGTCAAGCATATTAGTTGAGTGAACCTTTGAGTTAGATAAGCCTGTGGAAAGGGTAAACCCTCAATGTAGATTAACACCACTTGTTCTTGCTACCGAGGATAATTTGTGAGTTTTAATAAAACCAAGCCTTTTCCTCCTTTTGAAGATAATTCAACCTCCAAATCAGAACTCCTTAAAAGAAGCAGACCAAAGAGAGGGACCGTCCAGCAAATCACTCTCTGTTCCCTATAAAGAATTGTGGAAGTATACAAATATACATTTGCATAACAAGCCCATGTAACGATCGTCGTTGGCTGAATTAGACCAAGATGCAGGTTAATCATATTCTTTAATGATAACCAGAAAAACAAGAACGAGAGAACCAACGAAACGTACAGCTTGTGGGGCTCAACAGCAACAATACAAGGACAAGATCCCACAACATAGGTGGGGAAAAAGGCTACTTAAGTATGATTCCCAATCAGAGACAACGATAGACAGCTGCCTCTGATTGGGAACCACACTCGGCCAAACACAAAGAAATACAAAACATAGAATGCCCACCCAAATCACACCCTGACCAAACCAAATAGAGACATAAAAAGGCTCTCTAAGGTCAGGGCGTGACAGCCCATCTGCTGAGACTATAAAGTATTGGGGGAAAAGTGTTCAAAAGAAGCAGACATCAAGGACTTTACTGGACTTTGACAATCAGTTTTTATTTAACAAAGTCAATGTTTTTTTAAGACAATTTTTTACAAATAGACCAGACAACACACCGACCATGTCCACGGTCGCGCAAAGGCACAAGCGAAACCCTATCTTCCTAATAATGTGCTGTAAAATGACTTCCTCCCTTAGTGTCTGCGGTGGCTGCTACGGTTAGCCATCTGGCTTTACAGGTATTTTAAGGGTGCATTGAGCATTTAATGTGAAATCAGAGCAGTTTAATGGCATTCGGCACCTTTAGCCTCGTCAATTTGAATGCATGGCATAAACATAATTCATCCATCTACGGTAATGGATTTCTACTAGTGTTGTATTAGTCACCCCCCTACCAGCCCTATTCACCCCCATACTTCTATATAATGGACTGTGGCTTTATTTGATGTAGTTCCTCAGCTACAGCCATGTTAATGACTATCCCTCTAGATCATGGAAATGTTCCTGCGCTCATTAAAGCTATAATCCGCTGTTGAAACAATAACAAATCAAGGACCACACCTCTGTTTTTGGTAAAAAAATCTGAGGGAAGGGCCTGGAGAAATGTAACCACTCTCAAATTCATGGGCTGACCATTCCTGATATCAAAGTTATAGTTTTAACCATGTTTTGAGGCTACGGTATACAGTTTTGGTTCACAAACATTGGAGTAAAATAAGCGTATATTTTGTATTCTGATGGGTTACGACAATCTCACTAAGCTCACAAAGCATTTCTAAGTTCTATTCTTCAAGAATCAATGGGTATATATATCATACGTTTTTAAGTTCAAAAATGAACATAGCAAAGGAGGATTCTAGCTTTAGAGAAACAACAGGGCTGCAAAAAAGACTCGTCAAAATAAAATACTGTCTCACACTTTCACCTTACACATTCTATTTCAAACAAGTCCATGACTTTTCTTACCTGCTTAAAAGGATAGGTCATGGAGATGGGGTGGAGCACAGGGTTGCAGTTATTAAGTTTGATCATGTGGACGACTACATTTCTTACCCCCTCAGTAGATTGTCTTCCTTTGATTTATCGTGATGATACACGCAAAGGCTCCCAAGGTTGCCATGTGTTATCCAGCAGCAAATATCATTTTATGTTAGTAAATTAAAGAGCATCTGTAGAAATCTGCGTAGGAAAAAGTATCACCGTCAACCGATTCTGATCATTTTACATCGTTCATTCTTGTAATTAAGAATCAAATACCAACGTGTCTTTAAGCATCACATCGGCAGTGTCTTGGGAGTCTGATTGAATTCATTGGTCCAGTCGTTGGCAAAAAGGGGCCCTGCCAAAAGGGGGGAGTGGAATGGCAGGTGGTGTGGGAATAAAAGAGTGTTTATGAGGAATCTATGATTAGATTAGATTAGACATTTTTGTCCATTAAGTTTGCACAGAGTGGGAAAATGTCTTTGGCGCTCTGTCTTACAAAAAGACAAAAGAACAGACATAAAAACATAGTCATTACCCACATTGAGCATTTCCATGTCAATTTATCCATCTTATTAAGGATTGTCACTGCAGAGGGGATGAAGGATTTATTAAAACTGTTCTTCTGCATATGGAAGGATGCGTACAGTGTGTGGGTGTTGGCGTTGAAGACCTGGAGTGCATTCCTTATAAATGTTCTGTGTGTAGATTTCTCGGAGTGGTGGCTGTTTGCTTCCGACTAATGCACTGACCTGATTGACAACATGTGCCAGTTGAATTACATGGTGGAGGGATTGATTAGCTCTTTATCTACTGGCGGGGCTCTCCAGGATGCTGCGTGGAGATGGATGGGCTGCTGAGGACTGTGTGCTCCGGTGGAAGAACGTGTCAGGCACTGACGCAGACGCGCCTCAGATCAGGTGAGCAGCAGGCTCACTCCTCACCCCTCCTTAATGGCCCTTGGACCCCCCCAGCCCCTCCCGGTACTTGGAACATGATTGATATTCATGCATTCCAAATGAGCCATTGCCAGGACCCAGAGGTCTCTTTCGAGACAGCGAGTGGAGAGGAGAAACCTTTTTATTCCCATACTCTTTTTCTCTTTTGAGGTCCAATTTCTGGTCTGTGTTGAATTTCCTGACCTTCTGTATAGGCTTCTCCTAAAATCAGGGGTGTGTCTGTCAGTCAACTGACCCAGACAAGGCAGAAAGGCTGCCTCCGGTCCTAGTAAGATACTCATGATGAGAAATTATAATCCTGCAAATCAATCCATTTACACCTGGGAAATGTATCGATTTTTCTCCATAAACTATAACCTTCGGACAAATCTGTGTTTCACCGTAAAGATGTACAAACGTTATCTTTGCTAGCATGAAGGTAAGCATACAAACTAAGCTAAAGATTTCCTCTACAGGCCAAGGTCACCTTGAGGGTCCAGAAGCAGCATCTACAACTCTCAGCCAGCAGCTATACTGTATATGGCATGATGTCAATATCTTTACTCCTCCAGATTTGGCAGTGTACTTTAGTTTGGTTTCAGAAGCTACTGGCAGGGCATAACATGGCAACATGATGTCCTTTGACCTGACAATGGCTCCTCCAGTAGCTCCTAGGTAGAGAGAAGGAGTGTAGTTTCTAGTAGCCATTACAGACGTACAGAGACACATCTGACTCGTCTTTCCCAAAACAGCCGAGTGATTTCAGAGATGGCTTTCAGTCTGTCCCTTGCTAATCCACCGTTATCTCAAATCATTGTACTCTCATCTCTCAATTTTCCTCTTTTGTTTTGTTTTTGACCGAAGATGCCTGTTTTGTTTTCTGCCCCAGTGAAGTCATGCGATAAAACCCAACAAGACCCGGCAGAGATTAAGATAGGAAACAGTGGAGATAGAGACAGGATATTGGAGGAAATAATGCCAGAAAGGGGTCTGTGTTCTGTGGTGCATTCCCCTCACTTAGAACTAAAAAGCTGTCTTGTTCGACAAGCAGGCACGCACAAAACAAAGACCAGAGCTGAAATACCGTGGCTAATACATGCCAATGTTTCCAAAGTGGGCCTAAGCTTTGGCAGAGTGTCTGCTGCTGTTGGGCTAATAGGACATGATGAAAGTCAATGCCCGGGCCATCTCCCCACCCACATAGATTTAAAGGATGGAGAAGCACAGGATTTTATGTAGGCAAAGTGGATATGGATTGATGCTGTATATTCAGACTGGGGACTAATGCAGAGACAGAGCAGAGGAGAGGTGTATTAATCTGTGATCGCTGCCATGGGTTATAGAGCTATTTATAATTACTGGGAAGCAATCAATTCTGTGTCGCAGGCAGCAGAGTGGTGAGTGTTCAGGATATAATTCACGGGGTGTTGGTTTGACTCTGTTTTGATAGACTACTCTTTTCACCCTCTCTCTGAAAACGGTGGTGAGTTTCCTAGAAAAGACATGAGCCCTCACCCTGTCTGCACTTATCAGACACATTTTCAAGGTGTCTGCTTCTGGTTTCACCCCATACAGGAGAGATTGAGAAATGTTGAATAACTAGGATTTTATGTTCTATTCCCATCTAGATGACTACGTTTAAGGGTGTGTCTTGTGTCAAATAACAATAACAATATCACATTCACGCTAGTTCCCTCATGCTGTCCTTAGACAACATGAAATAAACATTTACTATACCTCCTTATACTTACTACCTCAGGAGGGAGAAATTACACTTTAAATGGTCTGTAGTCTCCATTTGATTTGTTTTGACAATCTGAATAAATTGGCTTTATGGGCCGAGTCTCTTCACACAATGGCCTCAATTACTCTCCTTGCTGTTATTATTGCAAATCGTGTTGCTGTTATGACTAAAATGACCATGGCATCTGGCACCATGGCATTTAGCATTGGGAATCATCAGAGTGCAAGCTCATGCTAGCCTCTTTACGGCCCTCCAGTTTGGAGGCAGCTGTAAGACAATCTACCATTGGTGCACTTTGTCCTTCTTCTTGACCATCCCATGTATGGGATCACACATCCCATACAATCCATCCACAGAGAGAGATAGCCACAACAATCATGTTGCACATCTAAAGAGTCATGGAAAACCTGACTAAATGTGTTTTTAGAGCAGAGGCCAGCTAGCACATTGGGCTCAAAGAAACATATGTTTCTCAGAACGTTATGGGATGGCTGGGAGTAGATCAGGATGGGAGAAAAATAATGGCCTCCTCCAAGGAAACTATTGAAAAGGCTGTTGACTTGCTCTGCTTTCTCTTTACTATCTCAAACATATCCTTATGTCATTGGGTACTTAAACCGTTCATCCTCAGTCCCAGCAAATAGGATATGTACATCTGCATATATTTTCTTCGAGAAACTAGCTATATAGGCTAGATGTGACACTGCAGTCCTAAACTATGCCACCATTGCCCTTGATTATAAGCAATGTTGTGCTGCCATTTTATTGACTTGGCCATAGCTTTTGATATGGTAGACCATTCCATTCTTGTGGGTCGGCTATGGAGTATTGGTGTCTCTGAGGGGTCTTTGGCCTGATTTCCTAACTACCTCTCTCAAAGAGTGCAGTATATAAAGCTAGAACATCTGCTGTTACCAAGGGTGTACCCCAAGGCTCCACCCTAGGGCCCACACTCTTCTCAATTTATACTGAACAAAAATATAAAGGCAACATATAAAGTGTTAAATAAAAGATCCCACAAAAAGCGTATTTCTCTCAAATGCTGTGCATATTTTTTGTTTACTACCCTGTCAGTAAGCATTTCTCATTTGACAACATAGTCCATTCACCTGACAGGCATGGCATATCAAGAAGCTGATTAAACAGCATGATCATCACAAAGGTGCACCTTGTGCTGGGGACAATAAAAGGCCACTCTAAAATGTGCAATTTTGTCACACAACACAATGCCACAGACATCTGAAGGATTTTAGGGAGTGTGCAATTGGCATGCTGAGTGTAGTAATGTCCATCAGAGCTGTTGCCAGAGAATTTAATGTTAATTTCTCTTCCATAAGCCACCTCCAATGTCGTTTTATAGAGTTTGACACTGTGTATGGCGTCATGTGGGCGAGCGGTTTGCTGATGTCAATGTTGTGAACAGAGTGCCCCATGGTGGGTGCCCCAGAGTGCCCCATGGAGTGCCCCATTCTTCTTCCGGCGCCGACAGAGATGGCCGCCTCGCTTCGCGTTCCTAGGAAACTATGCAGTTTTTTGTTTTTTTACGTGTTATTTCTTACACTAGTACCCCAGGTCATCTTAGGTTTCTTTACATACAGCCGAGAAGAACTACTGAATATAAGATCAGCGTCAACTCACCATCAGTACGACCAAGAATATGTTTTTCGCGATGCGGATCCTGTGTTCTGCCTTACAACCAGTGTAACCGAGTGGATTACATGCAGCGACCAAAAAAAAAAACGACTCAGAAAAAGAGGGAAACGAAGCGGTCTTCTGGTCAGACTCCGGAGACGGGCACATCGTGCACCACTCCCTAGCATTCTTCTTGCCAATGTCCAGTCTCTTGACAACAAGGTTGATGAAATCCGAGCAAGGGTAGCATTCCAGAGGGACATCAGAGACTGTAACGTTCTCTGCTTCACGGAAACATGGCTAACTGGAGAGACGCAATCCGAAGCGGTGCAGCCAGCGGGTTTCTCCACGCATCGCGCCGACAGGAACAAACATCTTTCTGGTAAGAAGACGGGCGGGGGCGTATGCCTTATGGCCAACGTGACATGGTGTGATGAAAGAAACATACAGGAACTCAAATCCTTCTGTTCACCTGATTTAGAATTCCTCACAATCAAATGTAGACCGCATTATCTACCAAGAGAATTCTCTTCGATTATAATCACAGCCGTATATATCCCCCAAGCAGACACATCGATGGCTCTGAACGAACTTTATTTAACTCTCTGCAAACTGGAAACGATTTATCCGGAGGCTGCATTCATTGTAGCTGGGGATTTTAACAAGGCTAATCTGAAAACAAGACTCCCTAAATTTTATCAGCATATCGATTGCGCAACCAGGGGTGGAAAGACCCTGGATCATTGTTACTCTAACTTCCGCGACGCATATAAGGCCCTGCCCCGCCCCCTTTCGGAAAAGCTGACCATGACTCCATTTTGTTGATCCCTGCCTACAGACAGAAACTAAAACAAGAAGCTCCCACGCTGAGGTCTGTCCAACGCTGGTCTGACCAAGCTGACTCCACACTCCAAGACTGCTTCCATCACGTGGACTGGGAGATGTTTCGTATTGCGTCAGACAACAACATTGACGAATACGCTGATACGGTGTGCGAGTTCATTAGAACGTGCGTTGAAGATGTCGTTCCCATAGCAACGATTAAAACATTCCCTAACCAGAAACCTTGGATTGATGGCAGCATTCGTGTGAAACTGAAGGCACGAACCACTGCTTTTAATCAGGGCAAGGTGTCTGGTAACTTGACTGAATACAAACAGTGCAGCTATTCCCTCCGCAAGGCTATCAAACAAGCTAAGCGCCAGTACAGAGACAAAGTAGAATCTCAATTCAACGGCTCAGACACAAGAGGTATGTGGCAGGGTCTACAGTCAATCACGGACTACAGGAAGAAACCCAGCCCAGTCACGGACCAGGATGTCTTGCTCCCAGGCAGACTAAATAACTTTTTTGCCCGCTTTGAGGACAATACAGTGCCACTGACACGGCCTGCAACGGAAACATGCGGTCTCTCCTTCACTGCAGCCGAAGTGAGTAAGACATTTAAACGTGTTAACCCTCGCAAGGCTGCAGGCCCAGACTGCATCCCCAGCCGCGCCCTCAGAGCATGCGCAGACCAGCTGGCCGGTGTGTTTACGGACATATTCAATCAATCCCTATACCAGTCTGCTGTTCCCACATGCTTCAAGAGGGCCACCATTGTTCCTGTTCCCAAGAAAGCTAAGGTAACTGAGCTAAACGACTACCGCCCCGTAGCACTCACATCCGTCATCATGAAGTGCTTTGAGAGACTAGTCAAGGACCATATCACCTCCACCCTACCTGACACCCTTGACCCACTCCAATTTGCTTACCGCCCAAATAGGTCCACAGACGATGCAATCTCAACCACACTGCACACTGCCCTAACCCATCTGGACAAGAGGAATACCTATGTGAGAATGCTGTTCATCGACTACAGCTCGGCATTCAACACCATAGTACCCTCCAAGCTCGTCATCAAGCTCGAGACCCTGGGTCTCGACCCCGCCCTGTGCAACTGGGTACTGGACTTCCTGACGGGCCGCCCCCAGGTGGTGAGGGTAGGCAACAACATCTCCTCCCCGCTGATCCTCAACACTGGGGCCCCACAAGGGTGCGTTCTGAGCCCTCTCCTGTACTCCCTGTTCACCCACGACTGCGTGGCCATGCACGCCTCCAACTCAATCATCAAGTTTGCGGACGATACAACAGTGGTAGGCTTGATTACCAACAACGACGAGACGGCCTACAGGGAGGAGGTGAGGGCCCTCGGAGTGTGGTGTCAGGAAAACAACCTCACACTCAACGTCAACAAAACTAAGGAGATGATTGTGGACTTCAGGAAACAGCAGAGGGAACACCCCCTATCCACATCGATGGAACAGTAGTGGAGAGGGTAGCAAGTTTTAAGTTCCTCGGCATACACATCACAGACAAACTGAATTGGTCCACTCACACAGACAGCATCGTGAGGAAGGCGCAGCAGCGCCTCTTCAACCTCAGGAGGCTGAAGAAATTCGGCTTGTCACCAAAAGCACTCGCAAACTTCTACAGATGCACAATCGAGAGCATCCTGGCGGGCTGTATCACCGCCTGGTATGGCAACTGCACCGCCCTCAACCGTAAGGCTCTCCAGAAGGTAGTGAGGTCTGCACAACGCATCACCGGGGCAAACTACCTGCCCTCCAGGACACCTACACCACCCGATGCTACAGGAAGGCCATAAAGATCATCAAGGACATCAACCACCCGAGCCACTGCCTGTTCACCCCGCTGTCATCCAGAAGGCGAGGTCAGTACAGGTGCATCAAAGCTGGGACCGAGAGACTGAAAAACAGCTTCTATCTCAAGGCCATCAGACTGTTAAACAGCCACCACTAACATTGAGTGGCTACTGCCAACACACTGTCAATGACACTGACTCTACTCCAGCCACTTTAATCATGGGAATTGATGGGAAATGATGTAAATATATCACTAGCCACTTTAAACAATGCTACCTTATATAATGTTACTTACCCTACATTGTTCATCTCATATGCATACGTTGATACTGTACTCTATATCATCGACTGCATCCTTATGTAATACATGTATCACTAGCCACTTTAACTATGCCACTTGGTTTACATACTTATCTCATATGTATATACTGTACTCGATATCATCTACTGTATCTTGCCTATGCTGCTCTGTACCATCACTCATTCATATATCCTTATGTACATATTCTTTATCCCCTTACACTGTGTATAAGACAGTTTTTTTTTTTGGAATTGTTAGTTAGATTACTTGCTTTTTATTACTGCATTGTCGGAACTAGAAGCACAAGCATTTCGCTACACTCGCATTAACATCTGCTAACCATGTGTATGTGACAAATAAAATTTGATTTGATTTGATGGTGGCGGTGGGGTTATGGTACGGGCATGCATTATCTACAGACAATGAACACAATATTGTGTTGCATTGATGGCAATTTGAATGCCCAGAAATACCGTGACGAGATCCTGAGGTCCCCTTTTTTTAAGGTATCTATGACCAGCAGAGGCATATCTGCATTCCCAGTCATGTGAAATTCATAGATTAGGGTCTAATGAATTTCTTTCAATTGACTGATTTTATATTTTTGTTCCGTATACATCAACAACATAGCTCAGGCAGTCGGAAGTGCTCTTGTCCATTTATATATATTTTTATTTTACCTTTATTTAACTAGGCAAGTCAGATAAGAACACATTCTTATTTTCAATGACAGCCTAGGAAGAGTGGGTTAACTGGGTTAACTACCTTGTCAGCTTAGGGCATCAATCTTCCAACCTTTAGGTTACTAGTCCAATGCTCTAACCACTATGCTACCTGCCGCTCCTATATGCAGATGATACAGTCTTATGCTTAGCTGGTCCCTCCCCAGATTGTGTGGTAAATGTTCTACAAGGAAGCTTTCTTAGTGTCAAACAAGCTTTCTCTCCTCTCAACCTTGTTCTGAACACATCCAAAACAAAGGTCATGTGGTTTGGTAAGAAGAATGCCCCTCTCCCCACCGGTGTGATTACTACCTCTGAAGGTTTAGAGCTTGAGGTACTCACCTCCTACATGCACTTGTGAGTTTGTCTAGATAGATGGTACACTGTCCTTCTCTCAGCACATTTCAAATCTGCAGGCTAAGGTTAAATCTAGACTTGGTTTCCTCTGTTGTAATCGCTCCTCTTTCACCCCAGCTGCCAAACGAACCCTGATTCAGATGACCATTCTACCCATTTTAGATTATGGAGACGTCATTTATAGATCGGCAGGTGATGGTGCTCTCGAGCAGCTAAATGCTCTTTACCATTTGGCCATCAGATTTGCCACCAATGCTTCTTACACTGTAGGACACATCACTGCACTCTATTCTCTGGTCATCTCTGTATACCCAACGCAGGATCCACTGGTTGATGTTTATTTATAAAACCCTCTTAGGCCTCACTCCCCCCTATCTGAGATACCTACTGCAGTCCTCATCCTCCACAACACCCGTTCTGCCAGTCACATTCTGTTGATGGTCCCCAAAGCACGTCCCTGGGTCGCTCCTCTTTTCAGTTCGCTGCAGCTAGCGACTGGAACAAACTGCAAAAACACTTAAAGTGGACAGTTTTATTGCCATCTCTTCTTTCGAAGACTAAATCATGGACAATCTTACTGACACTGATGTATTGTTGTCTCTACCTTCTTGCCCTTTGTGCTGTTTTCTGTGCCTAACAATGTTTGCACCATGTTTTGTGTTGCTACCATGTTGTGCTGCTGCCATGTTGTGTCACTGCCGTGTTGTTGTTGCTAACATGCTGTGTTGTCATGTGTTGCTGCCATGATGTAGTTATCTTACTGTAGGTCTCTCTTTATGTAGTATTGTCGTGTCTCTCTTGTCATGATGTGTGTTTTGTCCTACATTTATTTATTTTTTATCCCAGCCCCGTACCTGCAGGAGACGTAGTCATTGTAAATAAGAATGTGTTAACTGACATGCCTAGTTAAATAAAAATTAAATAAATAAATAAAATAGTAGTTAATGATAAAAATCGAAAATGTATAGTCTTTGAGTTCCAGAAGCTCTGTTCCTCCCATCCTGGCTAATAAACACAACGCATGCACATTGTTGTCATAGTCTGTTTGATGAGGAGGGATGTGCCAACCCTAATGAGCACTTCAGAGAGAGACACGTTTCCTGTCAGTAGCCTACTTTTGGTGCCCTGAAGCTTTCTACCTCAGCAGTAGACGTCCCTACCAAGCACAATAAGAATAAAAAGGTCCAAGATGAGTGGCAGGACTGGAGCATGGGCCTGCACATGAAATAGGGTTCATCACGGCAGGTCATCACAACCAATTTACTAGCAACCAACCACTTAGGTGACTCACTGCCGTACAATAAAAGCCATCCTTCAACTCCCATCCTTTAAAAAAATGTTTGATTTAACTAGGCAAGTCAGTTAAAACCTGTTACGGATGTGGTTCCTGCAAAGGAACCAAATCAGCGGATATTTCAGAGCGCCACCTATAGTATTCGATAAAACTCAAACTTTCATTAAAACACACACTCAAGATACTCAATTAAAGCTACACTCGTTGTGAATCTAGCCAACATGTCAGATTTGTAAAATGCTTTTCGGCAAAAGCATGAGAAGCTATTATCTGATAGCATGCACCCCCCAAAATACCTGAACGAGACCTAAACAAAAGATTTTGCGGTAGCCGGCGCTACACAAAACGCAGAAATAAAATATAAAACATTCATTACCTTTGACGAGCTTCTTTGTTGGCACTCCTATATGTCCCATAAACATCACAATTGGGTCTTTTTTCCGATTAAATCCGTCATTGTATCCCCAAAATGTCATTTTATGAAGGCCGGTCTGATCCAGGAAAAATCACCTTTTCAAGACGCAACGTCACTTTTTAAAATGAAAAAAGTTGCCTATAAACTTTTACAAATCACTTCAAACTACTTTTGTAAACCAACTTTAGGTATTAATAAACGTTAATAATCGATCAAATTGATCACGGGGCGTTCTGTATTCGATAGCAGCAAGTCTTGAAATCATCGGCCATTTTTCACTTTCATAACTTCCTCCGGTTCGCCCCAAGACAGGATGTGCCTATACGTCATCTCACCAAGGATAAACCAGCCATGAGATGCCAGTACTGGCGGCATCGTGTGGAAGCTGTAGGCATTGTAATGGGAACCTCATCTATTTTCTATCGCCTTAGACAATACATTGACTGGCGGATAAATATTTTTTTTGTGTTTTTGGTGACCAGTTTTCCCAGGGATTTTTACTCCTAAACACGTTCTGTTATAGCCACAGACACGATTTAACCAGTTTTAGAGACTTCAGAGTGGTTTCTATACACACATACTTATCATATGCATATACTATATTCCTGGCATGAGTAGCAGGACGTTGAAATGTTGCGCGATTTTTTACAAAAAGCTGCGAAAATTCGCATCATCCGTAACAGGTTTTAAGAACAAATTCTTATTTACAATGATGACTTAGGAACAGTGGGTTAACTGCCTTGTTCAGGAAAAGAACGGCAGATGTTTACCCTGTCAGCTCAGGGATTCAATCCAACAACCGTTTGGTTACAGGCCCAACGCTCTAACCACTAGGCTACCTGACACCCCATCCTAAATAACTGTTAATGGTGATTTTCAATTTGCTGTTGTTTATTGTCCAGAGACTGGATGCCTGGAAATGTAATATTCATCAGAATAACATGCTTCTGACACTTGCATAACCAAGTCACTCCAAGATGGCGTAGCAGTCGGACGGGTGTCTTTGTCTTGTTCCGTCTAGTCCCATGTATATATTGTTTTTTTCATATATATTTTGTATATATTTTAATCTCACTTTCCATCTACAGACTAAATATACTCTCCTGCAGCCAACCTCACCCAATGTGGTATGGATCTGCTATTTTTAACACCCTTCAGAAGCTAGGCAGCTACCTAGCTACTAGCTAGTAGTCAGTTAGCCACCACTAGCGGTCCTCACCGTTAACTCGGACATCAGCAAGCCTCATCCCGGTCAATTCCTGCCAGTCTGCACAGCGTAATATCAACAGAGCATATTGAACTGCTTTTTCTCTACAACATCTCCGGATTCCTACCGTTACAATACCTCTTTTGCCAATTGGCCTGGGCCCTTTACTGCCGACACGGAGCCCCGCCGATCCATCACGACTGGTCTGCTGACGTAACTGTCCGAGGTGGTCTCAACAGGCTCTTCCGTTGCAACGTTGCCGGATGCCCATCTGCTAGCCCCGGCCCGCTAGCTGTCTGAAACACCATGTCTCTAGCTTGCCTGACTTAGCAGTGACTATGGAATTGGCTCCCTGACTCATCTAGTGCTACTCGTTGGACCTTATGATCACTTGGCTACACATGCCTCTCCCTAATGTCAAAATGCCTTGTCTATTGCTGTTTTGGTTAGTGACTTTTGTCTTATTTCACCATAGAGCCCCTAGCCCTGCTCAATATGCTTTAGATAGCCCTTTTGTTCCACCCCCCACACATGCGGTGACCTCACCTGGCTTAACTGGTGCCTGTAGAGACCAAACCTCCCTCATCATCATTCAATGCTGAGGTTTACCTCCACGGTACTCTCATCCTACCATACCTTCGTGTGTACATTATGCCTTGAATCTATTCTTCCTTGCCACTCCCATTCCCCAGGCGCTCTCATTTTTAAAAACTTCTGTAACCGTAAAAGCCTTGATTTCATGCATGTTAACATTAGAAGCCTCCTCCCTAAGTTTGTTTTATTCACTGCTTTAGCACACTCTGCCGTCCCGGATGTCCTAGCCGTGTCTGAATCCTGGCTTAGGAAGACCACCAAAAACCCTGAAATTTCCATCCCTTACTATAACATTTTCCGACAAGATAGAACTGCCAAAGGTGGCAGAGTTGCAATCTACTGCAGAGATAGCCTGCGGAGTTCTGTCTTTGTATCCAGGTCTGTGCCCAAACAATTTGAGCTTCTACTTTTTAAAATCCACCTTTCCAGAAACAGGCCTCTCACCGTTGACGCTTGTTATAGACCCCCTTCAGCCCCCAGCTGTGCCCTGGACACCATATGTGAATTGATTGCCCCCCAACTATCTTCAGAGCTCGTACTGTTAGGTGACCTAAACTGGGATATGCTTAACACCCCGGCCGTCCTACAATCTAAGCTTGATGCCCTCAATCTCACACAAATTATCAATGAACCTACCAGGTACAACCCTAAATCCGTAACCATGGGCACCCTCTTAGATATCATCCTGACCAATTTGCCCTCCAAATACACCTCTGCTGTCTTCAACCAGGATCTCAGCGATCACTGCCTCATTGCCTGCGTACATGATGGGTCCGCGGTCAAAACGACCACCCCTCATCACTGTCAAACGCTCCCTAAAACACTTCAGCAAGCAGGAATTTCTAATCGACCTGTCTCGGCTATCCTGGAAGGATATTGACCTCATCCAGTCAGTAGAGGATGCCTGGTTGCTCTTTAAAAGTGCTTTCCTTGCCATCTTAAATAAGCATGTCCCATTCAAAAAAAGTAGAACTAAGAACAGTTATAGCCCTTGGTTCACTCCAGACTTGACTGCCCTTGACCAGCACAAAAACATCCTGTGGCGTTCTGCATTAGCATCGAATAGCTCCCGCAATATGCAACTTTTCAGGAAGTCAGGAACCAGTATACTCAGTCAGTTAGGAAAGCTAAGGCTAACTTTTCCAAACAGAAACTTGCATCCTGTAGCACTAATTTAAAAAAAATTGGGACACTGTAAAGTCCATGAAGAATAAGAGCACCTCCTCCCAGGTGCCCACTGCACTGAAGCTAGGAAACACTGTCACCACCAATTTCAATAAGCATTTTTCTATGGCTGGCCATGCTTTCCACCTGGCTACCCCTGGCCAACAGCTCAGCACCCCCTGCAGAAACTTGCCCAAGTCCCACTCCCCCACTTCTCCTTCATCCAAATCCAGACAGCCTATGTTCTGAAAGAGCTGCAAAATCTGGATCCCTAGAAATCAGCTGGGCTAGACATTCTGGACCATCTCTTTCCAAAATTATCAGCTGAAATTGTTGCAACCCCTAGTACTAGCCTGTTCAATCTCTCTTTCGTATCGTCTGAAATCCCCAAAGGTTGGAAATCTGCCGCGGTCATCACCCTCTTCAAAGGGGGAGACACTCGAGACCCATACTGTTACAGACCTACAGTGGGGAGAACAAGTATTTGATACACTGCCGATTTTGCAGGTTTCCTACTTACAAAGCATGTAGAGGTCTATAATTGTTATGATAGGTACACTTCGACTGTGAGAGACGGAATCTAAAGCAAAAATCCAGAAAATCACATTGTATGATTTTTAAGTAATTAATTTGCATTTTAATGCATGACATAAGTATTTGATACATCAGAAAAACAGAACTTAATATTTGGTACAGAAACCTTTGTTTGCAATTACAGAGATCATACATTTCCTGTAGTTCTTGACCAGGTTTGCACACACTGAAGCAGGGATTTTGGCCCACTCCTCCATACAGACCTTCTCCAGATCCTTCAGGTTTCGGGGCTGTCGCTGGAAAATACGGACTTTCAGCTCCCTCCAAAGATTTTCTATTGGGTTCAGGTCTGGAGACTGGCTAGGCCACTCCAGGACCTTGAGATGCTTCTTATGGAGCCACTCCTTAGTTGCCCTGGCTGTGTGGTTCGGGTCATTGTCATGCTGGAAGACCCAGCCACGACCCATCTGCAATGCTCTTACTGAGGGAAGGAGGTTGTTGGCCAAGATCTCGAGATACATGGTCCCATCCATCCTCCCCTCAATACGGTGCAGTCGTCCTGTCCCCTTTGCAGAAAATCATCCCCAAAGAAGGATGTTTCCACCTCCATGCTTCACGGTTGGGATGGTGTTCTTGGGGTTGTCCTCATCCCTCTTCTTCCTCCAAATACGGCGAGTGGAGTTTAGACCAAAAATCTCTATTTTTGTCTCATCAGACCACATGTCTCACTTCTCCCATTCCTCCTCTGGATCATCCAGATAGTCATTGGCAAACTTCAGAAGGTCCTTGACATGCACTGGCTTGAGCAGGGGGACCTTGCGTGCGCTGCAGGATTTTAATCCATAACGGCGTAGTGTATTACTAATGGCTTTCTTTGAGACTGTGGTCCCAGCGCTCTTCAGGTCATTGACCAGGTCCTGCCGTCTAGTTCTGGGCTGATCCCTCACGTTCCTCATGATCATTGATGCCCCACGAGGTGAGATCTTGCATGGAGCCCCAGACCGAGCATGATTGACCGTCATCTTGAACTTCTTCCATTTTCTAATAATTGCGCCAACAGTTGTTGCCTTCTCACCAAGCTGCTTGCCTATTGTCCTGTAGCCCATCCCAGCCTTGTGCAGGTCTACAATTTTAACCCTGATGTCCTTACACAGCTCTCTGGTCTTGGCCATTGTGGAGAGGTTGGAGTCTGTTTGATTGAGTGTGTGGACAGGTGACTTTTATACAGGTAACGAGTTCCAACGGGTGCAGTTAATACAGGTAATGAGTGGAGAACAGGAGGGCTTCTTAAAGAAAAGCAAACAGGTCTGTGAGAGCCGGAATTCTTACTGGTTGGTAGGTGATCAAATACTCATGTCATGCAATAAAATTCAAATTAATTACTTTAAAATCATACTGTGATTTTCTGGATTTTTGTTTGAGATACCGTCTCTCACAGTTGAAGTGTACCTATGATAAACATTACAGACCTCTACATGCTTTGTAAGTAGGAAAACCTGCAAAATTGGCAGGGTATCAAATACAGTTCTCCCCACTGTATATCCGTCCTGCCCTGCCTTTTTAAAATCTTCGAAAGTCACATTTAAGAAACAGATCACGGAATATTTTGAATCCCACGTACCTTCTCCGCTATGCAATGTGGTTTCCGAGCTGGTCATGGGTGCACCTCAGCCAAGCTCAAGGTCCTAAACGATATCACAACTACCGTCGATAAAAGACAGTACTGTGCAGCCGTCTTCATCGACATGACCCAGGCTTTCGACTCTGTCAATCACCACATTCTTGTCGGCAGATGACTGCCTTGCCTGGTTCACCAACTACTTCTCAGACAGAGGTCAGTGTGTCAAATCGGAGGGCCTGTTTTCCAGACCTCTGGCAGTCTCTATGGGGGTGCCACAGGGTTCAATTCTAGGGCCGGCTCTTTTCTCTGTATATATTAATGATGTCGCTCTTGCTGCTGGTGATTCTCTGATCCACCTATATGCACACAACACCATTCTGTATACATCTGGCCCTTCTTTGGACACTATGTTAACAAATCTCCAGATGAGCTTCATTGTCGTACAGCACTCCTTCAGTGGCCTACAATTGCTTTTAAATGCTAGTAAACCTAGCTAAATGCATGCTCTTCATCTGATCGCTGCCTGCACCCGCCCGCCAGACCAGCATCACTACTCTGGGTGGTTCTGACTATGTGGACAACTACAAATACCTAGATGTCTGGTTAGACTTTCCTTCCAGACTCACATTATTCATCTCCAATCCAAAATTAAATCTAGAATCTGCTTCCTATTTCGCAACAATGCTCATGTTGCCAAACATACCCTCGTAAAACTGACTATCCTACCGATCCTTGACTTCGGCGATATCATTTCTCAAATAGCCTCCAACACTCTACTCAGCAAACTGGATGTAGTCTATCACAGCGCCATCCGTTTTGTCTCATACGCCCCATATACTACCCACCACTGCGACCTGTATGCTCTCGTTGGTTGGCCCTCACTACATATTCGTCGCCAAACCCACTGGCTCCAGGTAATCTATAAGTCTTTGCTAGGTAAAGCCCCACATTATCTCAGCTCACTGGTCACCATAGCAACACCCACCCGTAGCATGTGCTCCCGCAGGTATATTTCACTGGTCATCCCCAAAGCCAACACTTCCTTTGGCCGCCTTTCCTTCCAGTTCTCTGCTGCCAATGGTTGGAACGAATTGCAAAAATCACTGAAGCTGGAGTCTTATATCTCCCTCTCTAACTTTAAGCACCAGCTGTCAGAGCAGCTTACCGATCACTGTACCTGTACACAGCCAATCTGTAAATAGCACACCCAACTACCTCATTATTTACCTTGTTATTTATCCTCTTGCTCTTTTGCACCTCAGTATCTCTAATTGAACATCATCAACTGTACATCTATCACTCCAGTGTTAATGCTAAATTGTAATTATTTTGCCTCTATTGCCTATTTATTGCCTTACCTCCCTACTCTTCTACATTTGCACACACTGTACATAGATTTTTCTATTGTGTTATTGACTGTATGTTTTTTGTTGTTGTGTGTAACTCTGTGTTGTTGTTTTGCCACACTGCTTTGCTTTATCTTTGCCAGGTCGCAGTTGAAAATGAGAACTTGTTCTCAACCGGCCTCCCTGGTTAAATAAAGGTGAAATAAAAAAGGAATAATGAAAAAGGGCACAGGCTTTACCATAAACATACTGATGGATGCACTATGGAATATGGGATGCATTGAGTAATAGAATGCAACGCCATAGAAAATCATTGTGGATGAATGACATGATAATTGAATGTAATCGCGTGTCATTTAGTCGCTGTAGGGAAGTCTCAACCTATGAAGAGTCCTAGATAGTATATGAGGTTGTTCACCCAAGCATAATCATCTTTGGCATGATGAGATCCTCTGTACTGTCCTGTACTCTTGTAAAGCAATAAGAAATTAGTCCAGCAAAGTTGAACCACATGGCCCTATACTAAGAGGCCTGGATCGATGCGATGGTCGCCCTGCTCATTCTTATGACAGTTACCCTGACCTGTCAGCATTCATACCTCAGGGTGGTGACGTGACCTTCCTGACGCAGAGGCCGGGGTTGTGACGAAAGACAGGGGTGCAGGAGGTAGGGTCTAGAGTCTGTCCAAAACCCCTGTGCCCTCCTCCCTCCTCCCTCCATCCCCCTGCTCTGCCATTGGCTCCGGTGTGAGTAGTGAAAGGTCATCCTCTGCTGTCCTGTATTATCTGCCCTTTCTGTTCAGCCAAGATCCCCCACTGCTCTCCAGCCTGCTGTCTCTGTGCCCTGAACCACATAGCCTCCACCAGTCAGACATGAGATTAAAAACTGTGTCTGTCTGTCTGCACACTGTCCTACTGTCCATCCTTCGGTCTCTCTGTCTCTCTGCCTCTCTGTGCTCTGCACCACACAGCCTCTTCCAGGCAGAGATGAGATTCAACACTGTCTGTCTCTCTGCACACCGTCCTACTGTCCGGTCTTCTGTCTCTCTGTGCTCTGCACCACACAGCCTCCACCAGGCTGAGATGAGATTAAACCCTATTTGTCTGCAGTGTCCTTCTCTCTCTGGTTATAATTTCCCATTTTAAACAAACATGGAGCTTCTCTAATTACCACCGAGCCTGATTAGCAGTGTTGAACCACGGAAAATACTTTAATTACTTCCAGGTTGGCACCCACTTTTTTGTCTCAATGGCAAGGACTCTGGCTCTCTTTGTATCTCTATTTCTTACCTCTTTTCTTACCTCCCGTTTTATCCCCCAACCATTACCTCCCTCTCTCTACCCCCCCCACACACACTCCCTCTGGTGATCAGTTATTGAAGTATTATCACAATGGGGCTGCCAAAGGCTTGCAGTGATCAGGATGTGTCTAGCTACCACACAGAACACAACACGACAGGCTTCCAGGCACTGAATGTCCTATCCATGTTTTTGGCAGCGGTACAAATATTTGGCAAGATTAAGTCTGATGGATTACTTGCAGTCCTTAGTTTAGCACCAATAGTCACTAGACACAAAATGACAGCACAGTAAGAGCCTGTAACTGTTCACAGCTCCTTAATCGGATTGCACATTTCTTAATTAATCCATGCTAACAGTCAAAACAACAACAGAGTTATTCACAATGTGAAAGAATGGTTACATAGATTAGTCTGTAATCACCTCTCTCCAGGCATACATGTGTTGCTTTCTTACTAATGTAATCACCTCTCTCCAGGCATACATGTGTTGCTTTCTTACTAATGTAATCATGCTGCTTGAACTAATTAGTTTGCAAAAAGGTTTTTTGTACTTAAACCAAATTGTTATGATAAATCTTGAAAATAAAACAATTCAGCTATGAAAATAGTGTGTTGCAATCGCTGGCGGTCATAAAGTAGCAGTTTCCCTCTCTCTCTCTCTGCTCCGTGATTATGCATGTAACTGGCACAGAGTGAGTTATTTATATTTTGGAGTGTGTCGCCCCACTGCCATGATGTATCGCCTGATTGCCACAACTGTTTTTCTGGGTCAGACAGAGCACACACACACACACACACACACACACACACATGAACAAAGTGTATATTTCTCACCTCGATGCTCCTCTTCCTCCCCATCTAAATATAAACGTGACTAACGGCGTGGCGATAGTGCTCACCCTCAGTCAAGATGGAGGACCCCCCTCCTTCAGCAGTCCCTCACACGGCCTAGCAGGGCTGTTTTTCATTTGCTAGATCCATGTTGTTTTCTAACCGTCATTAATCAGTGCAGTGTGTAAAGCACCAAGTCCCATTTACACCTGAGCTTTTTGTGTCTCTCTGCCAATGACAGACAGATAATTATCGTTGTCTGTGAATAATGCATAGGTAATAAACCTGGTGCTGCCAGCTATCGTTTGCCTCTTTCAGTGGCCCCAGGGGAACCTGTCAGATGGGTGCTCGCCTTGCGGCTGCCTGCATTGCCAGGCTGGAGCTTGGCATGGCCCCCAGCCACCCCCCTCTCTCTGCACTAGATGGCACAAAGGCAACAGAGCAGAGGTGCACTATAATCTTTGCAACAGTGGGCGTAAACATTACGGCAGCCAAAATGTCTATTACCTTGTAGTCGAGATCAATATGACAAATGACTGGGGAAAATAGAATTTGGACTCATGTAGTACATTAGGCAATTCAAGCACCGCAGATGTGCCATGCAAAGGCAGCAATGCTTTGTATTTCTCATCAGGTTTTCTCACATAGACCTATACATTCTACTCACATACTCACATACTCCTCATTGTAATTACTGTGGGCATTCTGGTAATCACCTGTACCAGCGAGTGTAGCTAATGACTGTTGACTCATGCTTGTTCTGTCTCTTTAGAAAACTAGCAAGAGCAGTTGCGAGTAATTTAGCATAAAATCAAATGATGACAGTTTGAATAGGATGAAACCACATTTACCTACAATGTGTTAATACACCCTCTGTAATTGAATTTCAATAACAATACTGAAACAAGCCAAGACTCACAGCAGAAAGCAGTAGGTGCAAAACATGCTTCAGTGACTCCACACTACAGTGTATGATAAATCACTTCCTGTTTGTCATTAACATACAGAATGTGACCTCCGCCTAATCCCTAAAGTGACCATATTATTTTAGGTACCAGGGACAATATTAGGAACGCCTTCCTTGAGATGAGTAAATGGCATTCCCGCAGAGCGCTGAAGTGTCATCCGGCCCGGGCTCATCACGGCCTTCCCTGTCACCACGGCTAACGGCGTTTGTCACCCATATCAATCATCCCACCTCTGCCGCAGTTGCCTCATCGGTCATTGTTTCAACGTTGAGATTTCTTTCTTGCCGTCTTCATGAGCACCATCCATCACACTCAGAGGAGCTTTCCTCCTCCTCTCCACCTCACAAGTACAGAGAAGATAAAAGGAGGAACTACTTCTCCCTACTTCTGTGTAGTTCTCTCTCTTATATTTTTTCGTACTGTAGGCTGTCTTTGTTTTTCACCTTTGAGCTCCTTCTCTCCCCGTTGGGAGTCCAAGTGTTAACTATTTTGATCACTTAAATGGAGTTTTCCTCAACACACATGGGAAATGGACTCTTGTCACTTTTAGTAAGGCGATTCAGGTAGACACAATATGTTGTTCATCTCTCTACCTCCCCTCTCGTCTCTCTCTGGGGTGACGTGTGCTTATTTCCTGTCCTGGCAGAGGGAATCGGCCCCTGAAGGGAAGATCGAAGCAGGGGGAGAATAAGGCCTCAGTGTCCCCTGTCACTTTGTGTTTTAAGAGCTTACATTACTGTTAATGTAGTGGGGCTTCAATGGAGGAGCCTGCGGGAGATATTAGCGCTTAGGGCTCTCTGGGCCCAACTTCAATTGGTTATTGATTTCAGATCTCAATGAAAAAATACAACTCTATTTTGGGCTTATCAAGCTGCGAAAACTAGATATCCACAATATTACAGTTTATATTGTGGATATTGGCTGCTCTTCTCGTGAAGGATTACAATTCTTTCTGTCTTATTTTCTGTCGGTTCAATCAAGGTCACAGTCAGCAGATATCAAATGTGTCAGCAAATGCAAGTTAAAAGCCCTGACCTGGATCAGATGGGAAAATCAACCCAGTTGCTAGTAAATCAAATCAAAGTTTATTTGTCACGTGCACCGAACCCAACAGGTGTAGAGCTTACAGTGAAATGCTTACTTACAGGCTCTAACCAACAGTGCAATTTTTAAGTTAAAAAAAGGTATTAGGTAAACAATAGATAGATAAAGAAATAAAAAACAACTGTAAAAAAGACAGCGAAGAATAACCGCAGCGAGGCTATATACAGTAGAGACTATAACAGTGGCGAGGCTATATACAGTAGAGACTATAACAGTGGCGAGGCTATATACAGTAGAGACTATAACAGTGGCGAGGCTATATACAGTAGAGACTATAACAGTGGCGAGGCTATATACAGTAGAGACTATAACAGTGGCGAGGCTATATACAGTAGAGACTATAACAGTGGCGAGGCTATATACAGTAGAGACTATAACAGTGGCGAGGCTATATACAGTAGAGACTATAACAGTGGCGAGGCTATATACAGTAGAGACTATAACAGTGGCGAGGCTATATACAGTAGAGACTATAACAGTGGCGAGGCTATATACAGTAGAGACTATAACAGTGGCGAGGCTATATACAGTAGAGACTATAACAGCGGCGAGGCTATATACAGTAGAGACTATAACAGTGGCGAGGCTATATACAGTAGAGACTATAACAGTGGCGAGGCTATATACAGTAGAGACTATAACAGTGGCGAGACTATATACAGTAGAGACTATAACAGTGGCGAGGCTATATACAGTAGTGAGACTATAACAGTGGCGAGGCTATATACAGTAGTGAGACTATAACAGTGGCGAGGCTATATACAGTAGTGAGACTATAACAGTAGCGAGGCTATATACAGTAGCGAGACTATAACAGTGGCGAGGCTATATACAGTAGTGAGACTATAACAGTAGCGAGGCTATATACAGTAGCGAGACTATATACAGTGGCGAGACTATATACAGTAGTGAGACTATAACAGTGGCGAGGCTATATACAGTAGTGAGACTATAACAGTGGCGAGGCTATATACAGTAGCGAGACTATAACAGTAGCGAGGCTATATACAGTAGCGAGACTATAACAGCGGCGAGGCTATATACAGTAGCGAGACTATAACAGTGGCGAGGCTATATACAGTAGTGAGACTATAACAGTGGCGAGGCTATATACAGTAGCGAGACTATAACAGCGGCGAGGCTATATACAGTAGCGAGGCTATATACAGTAGCGAGGCTATATACAGTAGCGAGACTATAACAGTGGCGAGGCTATATACAGTAGCGAGGCTATATACAGTAGCGAGACTATAACAGTGGCGAGGCTATATACAGTAGCGAGACTATACACAGTAGCGAGACTATAACAGTGGCGAGGCTATATACAGTAGCGAGACTATATACAGTAGCGAGACTATAACAGTAGCGAGGCTATATACAGTAGCGAGACTATAACAGTGGCGAGGCTATATACAGTAGCGAGGCTATATACAGTAGCGAGACTATAACAGTGGCGAGGCTATATACAGTAGTGAGACTATAACAGTGGCGAGGCTATATACAGTAGTGAGACTATAACAGTGGCGAGGCTATATACAGTAGTGAGACTATAACAGTGGCGAGGCTATATACAGTAGTGAGACTATAACAGTAGCGAGGCTATATACAGTAGCGAGACTATAACAGTGGCGAGGCTATATACAGTAGCGAGGCTATATACAGTAGCGAGACTATAACAGTGGCGAGGCTATATACAGTAGTGAGACTATAACAGTGGCGAGGCTATATACAGTAGTGAGACTATAACAGTGGCGAGGCTATATACAGTAGCGAGACTATAACAGTGGCGAGGCTATATACAGTAGTGAGACTATAACAGTGGCGAGGCTATATACAGTAGCGAGACTATAACAGTGGCGAGGCTATATACAGTAGTGAGACTATAACAGTGGCGAGGCTATATACAGTAGCGAGGCTATATACAGTAGCGAGACTATAACAGTGGCGAGGCTATATACAGTAGCGAGGCTATATACAGTAGCGAGACTATAACAGTGGCGAGGCTATATACAGTAGCGAGACTATATACAGTAGCGAGACTATAACAGTGGCGAGGCTATATACAGTAGCGAGACTATATACAGTAGCGAGACTATAACAGTGGCGAGGCTATATACAGTAGCGAGACTATAACAGTGGCGAGGCTATATACAGTAGCGAGACTATAACAGTGGCGAGGCTATATACAGTAGTGAGACTATAACAGTGGCGAGGCTATATACAGTAGCGAGACTATAACAGCGGCGAGGCTATATACAGTAGCGAGGCTATATACAGTAGCGAGGCTATATACAGTAGCGAGACTATAACAGTGGCGAGGCTATATACAGTAGCGAGGCTATATACAGTAGCGAGACTATAACAGTGGCGAGGCTATATACAGTAGCGAGACTATATACAGTAGCGAGACTATAACAGTGGCGAGGCTATATACAGTAGCGAGACTATAACAGCGCGAGGCTATATACAGTAGCGAGACTATAACAGTGGCGAGGCTATATACAGTAGTGAGACTATAACAGTGGCGAGGCTATATACAGTAGCGAGACTATAACAGTGGCGAGGCTATATACAGTAGCGAGACTATAACAGTGGCGAGGCTATATACAGTAGCGAGACTATAACAGTGGCGAGGCTATATACAGTAGCGAGACTATAACAGTGGCGAGGCTATATACAGTAGCGAGACTATAACAGCGGCGAGGCTATATACAGTAGCGAGACTATAACAGCGGCGAGGCTATATACAGTAGCGAGACTATAACAGTGGCGAGGCTATATACAGTAGCGAGACTATAACAGTGGCGAGGCTATATACAGTAGCGAGACTATAACAGTGGCGAGGCTATATACAGTAGCGAGACTATAACAGTGGCGAGGCTATATACAGTAGCGAGACTATAACAGCGGCGAGGCTATATACAGTAGCGAGACTATAACAGTGGCGAGGCTATATACAGTAGCGACTATAACAGTAGCGAGGCTATATACAGTAGCGAGACTATAACAGTGGCGAGGCTATATACAGTAGCGAGACTATAACAGTGGCGAGGCTATATACAGTAGCGAGACTATAACAGTGGCGAGGCTATATACAGTAGCGAGACTATAACAGTGGCGAGGCTATATACAGTAGCGAGACTATAACAGTGGCGAGGCTATATACAGTAGCGAGACTATAACAGTGGTGAGGCTATATACAGTAGCGAGACTATAACAGAGGAGACTATATACAGTAGCGAGACTATAACAGTGGCGAGGCTATATACAGTAGCGAGACTATAACAGAGGAGACTATATACAGGCACCGGTTAGTCGGGCTGATTGAGGTAGTATGTACATGTAGCGTTGAAGTCGGAGGTTTACATACACCTTAGCCAAATACATTTAAACTCAGTTTTTCACAATTCCTGACATTTAATCCTTGTAAAAATGCTCTGTCTTAGGTCAGTTAGAATCACCACTTTATTTTAAAAATGTGAAATGTCAGAATAATAGTAGAGAGAATGATTTACTTCAGCTTTTATTTATTTCATGCACAAAGTAGATGTCCTAACCGACTTGCCAAAAATATAGTTTGTTTTCAAGAAATTTGTGGAGTGGTTGAAAAACAAGTTTTAATGACTCCAACCTAAGTGTATGTAAACTTCAACTGTAGGTATGGTTAAAGTGACTTTGCATATATGATAAACAGAGAGTAGCAGTAGGGCAAAAGAGAGGTTGGCGGGTGGTGGGTGGCAGGTGGCGGACACAATGCATATTGTCCGGGTAGCCAAGGTGCGAAGGCACCGATTAGTCGGGCTAATTGAGGTAGTATGTACATGGATGTATAGTTAAAGTGACTATGCATATATGATAAACAGAGAGTAGCATTAGCGTAAAAAAGGGGTTGGGGGAGGGGCACACAATGCAAATAGTCCGGGTAGCCATTTGATTAACTGTTCAGGAGTCTGGTGGCTTGGGGGTAAAAACTGTTGAGAATCCTTTTGGTCCTAGACTTGGCACTCCGGTACCACTTGCCATGCGATAGTAGAGAGAACAGTCTATGACCAGTACTAACTCTAGTACCAGTACTAACTCACAACAATGATGTTGAAGATAGAGTAGGTGATGAAAGTTCCTATTTTTCTCCATTACAAGCCATTTTGGTTGCTTCCTGGTGGGCGTCAAGGCCAGTCAGCGCAGTTTGTGATTAGCCAATCACAACCATTTATTTAGCCCTGTGTTTGTGCATCTGTCTCAAGAGGTTTTAACCCTTTGAAGAAAATAGTCTCTCAACCTGAACCGTCTCTGTAAATCGGAACAATCCAAGAAATAGATTGAGGTGTTGTTTCGTTGGGAAAACGCTCAGTGGCTTAGCACTCAGGGGAGGACATGGAAGAAAGAATTGACCAATCCTACAACGTCCTTCTTCAACTGTGGCTGTAAGACCATGGCTGGTTGTGTCTACTGCCTTGTGGGAATATATAAGTTGACTGCTCAGTGAACAAAACAGCATAGAGTTCATCAATACAGTACAAGACACAGGCTAAATGTATGTGTGGATGTTGAGGATTGGAGTGTGTGTATGTGTACAGTATTAGTGTACAGTATGTGCACGAGGTTTACAAGGTTGTGTGAAAACTTGAGGAAACCTGCATTGTGACATAAGATGGTTACACAACTGCAAGAAGTGGTTGTTGAATATGCATACACAGCGCTCTCCCACCTCCCACTTACCTACCCTTTACACCCCCCACCCCCCAGCGCAATCTTCACATGCAAATGCCCCAGTCTGTGGGTGGGCTGTTGCTGTGGCAAACCCGGGAACAGAAATGACATTTGCATGTGATTGAGGAGGACCGGGTTCCCAGTAGGACTGTGTTACAGTAAATAAGGACAGTCAGAGGGGGTCGTGATTGCACACTTCCCTTGTGCACTTCAAACCACTCAAAATTACAGCTTCCCTCCCCGCCTGCGAGGGGGCGGCGGCGCTATCTTTTTAGGGCCGTCTCTGAGCTGTCACCCACTGGAGTTAACTTCTGACACTGCAATTGCAGAATAACTCAACGGGTAACACAGCCTCTGGTAGGGTTGTGAAGTACATTGTTGTGGTTGTGACATGGGTATTTTATGTCTTGATATGAGTATGACTCGTCATTGGTCTTTACTACCTGAAGTGGCCATGGTGTGCATTTTGAAAATACAGTGGAAATTCTAACAGAAGTTTTGGAAAGGTGAACTGTAATGAGGTGAAAGTGTCAATGAACACTTTTATGATTAGACCGTTATTAGGAGAGGAATTAAATCAACTAGCTACTTACATCGCTTAAAGGCCCAGTGCAGTCAAAGACATGATTTTTCTGTGTTTTGAATACACTATGAGGTTGGAATAATACTGTGAAATTGTGGAAATGATAATACCCTTTTAGAGCTGTTTGAAATGGTGTACATATCCCAGAAAAGTTGAGAAATCTTGCAACTATTACCTTTGATGGAAAACGTAGGAAAACTGAATTTTGAAACCGTGGAGAGGGAAACACCTATCAATTTACTGGAAGATTACCCTAATTAATTATTTCATGATATCGCAGTTCACATATTTACTACGACTAGGAGAATCCTGTTTCAAATCATATGAGAAAACAAATATTCAACTTTATTTGGAAAGGAAAACCAGATGAAGTTAAAGAGACATAAACTATTGCAGCATAAATACTGGAGGCTGAGACAGGAGGGGTCGGGAGACACTGTGGCCCCGTCTGACGATACCCCCCGGACAGGGCCAAACAGGCAGGATATAACCCCAGCAACTTTGCCAAAGCACAGCCCCCACACCACTAGAGACAGGAAGATCACATCATATTTGTATATTGAATTATTTCTTATTGTTGTTGCATTGCCAAGAAGGAACCTGTAAGTAAGCATTTAGTTGGACATTATAGTCAGCCAGTTTGTGTGCTATCCTTCCTTCCCACAGATGCACACATACACACACTAACACGTACACAGGCAGTGAACCGAACACCATCAACATCCCCGTCCAGCACAGAGTAGTTTGCATGACGCAACTAGATGGCTTTATGTAACATCATAGCATGTATCTCTCCTGGAACTGGAGCAGAAGAGCATGTGAGACTTATCAACACTGGAGTCTCTCTCTATCTCTATCTCTCTATGTCTTTATTTCTCTCTCTTTCTCTCTTCTCTCTCCCCCTCTTTCTCTCACTCTGTTTTTTTCTCTCTTGCTTCATCTCTTTCTATTTCTCTGTCTCTCTCTCTCTCTCTCTCTCGCTCTCTCTTTATCTCTCTGCCAAGCCTGCTCAATACGTATTGACATTAAATCACATGAGCACAATGCACGCTTATAGTTCACATCCTTTTATTCTACATTTGGAAATGTCAAAGAACTGCTACCTGTGTATGAGCGTGAACCATGATGAGAACTTCTAACACGAGTCTATGGCTGGTTACATTTTCATTAGACACTAATGAGCAATCAACGTGATTTTTCTGAAGAGACGTCCGCCCGCAGTAGCACTGCTAATTACGCTTTTCTTCTAACTGCATACAGTAGATGCTAATGGAGATAAGATCAGCAACACTGGGCCTATTGGGCTGTGGCTGAGCATGGCCCGAACTGAAGCCATTGTTTACCAAGCATTGATAATTAATGTAATGTGGCAATGGGAAATTATAGTCTTCATTTTGCCATTTCCAATGGACATTAAGTCCCAATTAAGACTTGGAATTGAGCATTGTGAAATGAAAGGACTCGTCTGACATTGATTATATGCATGATAGAACGCTGCAGCTGAACCAATCAGATATTCCAATTGCAGAATGAACACGTGAACATGCCAGGCATAATAATCAGCTGTGCTTGACTTGGAATGAAATAGGTGCCGATACTGTTTATGTTTAGGTGCAGGAACTCCTCACTACTTTTGAGCTAATATTCTATAAGAGGTGCAGGAACTCCTCACTACTTTTGAGCTAATATTCTATAAGAGGTGCAGGAACTCCTCACTACTTTTGAGCTAATATTCTATAAGAGGTGCAGGAACTCCTCACTATTTTTAAGCTAATATTCTATAAGAGGTGCAGGAACTCCTCACTACTTTTGAGCTAATATTCTATAAGAGGTGCAGGAACTCCTCACTACTTTTGAGCTAATATTCTATAAGAGGTGCAGGAACTCCTCACTACTTTTGAGCTAATATTCTATAAGAGGTGCAGGAACCCAAGCAGAAGATCATTTGAGGTGCCGGTCCTCTGGTGAGCTCCTGCCCAAATCAAGTACTGATAATCCGAGCAATTAAAGCATTTTGCATATAAAGCCCAACAGAACTCTTTGTCTGTTCCCGCAGTAGTGAATGCACAAGTTAGCCTATAGTGTGTTAATGTGGTTTTCTATGTACAGTGACATTGGGTGTGATGAATGGCGTCTAAAATACGA